>NC_079203.1:3861268-3990478 GCF_026745355.1 Beta vulgaris subsp. vulgaris
AAAAAATGGGTATCCGGTTCCAAACCCGAATCGGTTGGACCTGTGGGTCCAGAATTTAAATTTGTCATGTTGGGATTGGTTCTTGGACCAAATTTGAGGACCGTATTGCAAGTGATTCCAATTATGGATTGTAAAATTTTGGACCCGGTACCCGCTGGATACCTAGTAAATATAAATATTTGACGAAATCAGTCTCGAACTAAGTATCTAGTGAAATTTTTTTTTTCCTATGATGAATGATTTAGTCTTAAATCTTATTAGCTAGTATATGAAGTTTGACCAAAATTATATCAAGGGACAACTAATAAATATATGCTATGGTTCTTATTTTAGTCTTTATTCAGCTTAACAATAAAACAATTTAGCTTTTGAATGTCGTAGGATACTAGATACCAAATACTAAACTCGGTTCCTACCGATTTCAAGAACAATTCTAGAAAGTCACCTCAAGTCAAAATTGACATTACATCACACTTTCATAGAACTGGGTACATGGTGTTGGAACTGGTTCCAACTGATTCTAAGACCAATTCTAGAAAATGAGGACATGGTCCAACCAATTCCAATTTCGGTTCTAATTTTAGGAACCGGATCTGACTGGGTCCAGGTCCAATTCCCGGAATTTTAACAGGGATCCCGGTTGTGCTCATCCCTAGTCAGTGGTACGACGAACGATTGGTGTGTGCTTGTTGGAGCTGATTAATATCACACCAAACTGTATGTGTGGTGCGGGAGTGGGTTCAGGGAGGTGGTGGTGGTTAGGGTTAAGTGATGGTGGTTAGGGTTAGGACATTAGAGTTAGGGGGGTTAGGGCATTAGAGTTAGGGGGTTAGGTTAATTAGAGCAAGGGTTAGGAGGTTAGGATGTATGGAGGGGTTGATTAAGTAATAGTGCCAAAGTCATAAATAACGACAACAACGAGTTAACATCGTCTCGAAAAAGGGCAAATGGTGAATGTTTTCGAAAACTCAATGATATATGTGAAAACATTTAGAGCAAAACATAAATTTTCTTCACTACTTTCTCTCATTCATTCATTCAATTTGTGATGATGTAAACAACTTACAACTTAGTCTTTTATAGACTAGAGAAAACTACAAGAAGTTTCCTAGTGCTGAAATAACTGCATAAATGCCAGCAACACAAAAGGACAAAAAACTAATGATTGGCACTGACGCCAGAGAGAAAATCCTCCTTGGGATTGCAGCATACTAGGTAGTGCTCACATATTGCTGCTGTAGTATCAGTACTGATGTACTAAAGTATATGCCTACTTAACACCCCCTCAAGCTGAGAGTGGAGATGATTGTAAAACTCCAGCTTGAATATGAGAGACTGATGTTGTTCAGTTGTCAAGATTTTAGTGAGCACATCAGCCAATTGTTGCGCACTAGATACATATGTTGGAAGAACATATCCTGAACCAACTTGATCCCTGATGAAATGACAATCAATCCCTACATGCTTCTTCTCAGTGCACTGATTAGAAGCATAGCTAATGCCCTGATTGTCACAGAAAAGTAGTGTCCAGTTTTTCAAGCAAGATCTTTAAGTCTGTTTGATCCAAATGACTTCACACACAGTCATGGCAAGAGCCCTACACTCTGCTTCTGCTGTAGATCTAGCCACCACAGATTGCTTCATAGATCCGTGAGAGAATTCCAAGCATGATACAAAACCAGATTCTTGTATTAGGACAACCTCCCCAGTCACTATCACAGTAAGCTTGAAGCTTTGCTGCAGATTGACTGGCTAGAAGAATGCCTTAGCTTGTTCTCTTGAACCAGCTAGGTACCTGAGTACCCTTTTTGCAGCTTGATAGTGCACAGTAGTGGGAGCATGCATGAATTGACTTAAGACATGCACGGTGTATGCAATGTCTGGTCTTGTGATGGTTAGATAGATGAGCTTCCCTATCAACCTTTGATACAGCTCAGGTTTAGGCAGTAAATCTCCTGAACTTGTAAGCAGCTTCACATGAGTGTCCATGTGCAATTTCAGGGGTCTGCATTCCATTAGCCCATAATCTTCAAGTAGGTCTGTAATATATTTTCTCTGAGACAAGAAAATACCTTGATCATTCCTATCAACTTCAATACCTAGGAAGTATTTCAACTCACCTAGGTCTTTCATTTTGAATTCAGTGCTCAGAAACTGTTTTGCTTGAATGATACTTCTCATGTTGTTTCCAGTGAGTATAAGATCATCTACATAAGCTAGGATAGCTGTAAATGTAGATCCTTCTTGCTTCACAAACAGAGAGTAATCAGCATTAGATTGAGTGAATCCATTACTCTTTAATACAGAGCTTAGCTTAGTAAAGCACTGTCTGGGTGCTTGTTTAAGCCCATACAGTGATTTTAATAGCTTACATACCTTGAGCTTATTTTCAGTTGTAGTCACAATTTCTCCTGGCTTATCAACATCAAATCTGAAGCCTTGCTTTGTATATCCTGGAGGCAGCTTCATATACACAGTTTCCTCAAGTTTTCCATGCAAAAAAGCATTTTTCACATCCATTTGATGTGTATGCCAGCCTTGAATAGCTGCAACAGCTAGGATTGACCTCACAGTAGTCAATTTTGCAACAAGTGCAAATGTTTCACCATAGTCCAAGCCATATTGTTGTCTATTCCCCAGAACAACAAGTCTAGACTTGTATCTCAGGTTTGCCTTTGTGGATCAATTTTAGTTGTGTAGATCCATTTGCAACCAATAGCATGCTTCCCTGTGGGTAACTCTGTAATTTCCCATGTGTTGTTGCTTTCTAGAGCCTCCAATTCTTCATTCATAGCTTTCAGCCACTGCTTGTGTTTCACTGCTTCTTTAAAGAACTTTGGATCAAGTGCTCTCTCTATTGTACTTAGGAGGGATGTGTACTGCTTAGTGACTTGAATGTCAGTCATTTTTTGAACAAGGTTTGCTCTCACTTCATAGTCACTATGCCAAGTTGGAGCTTTGTGTTCTCTTCTAAATCTCCTTGGAGACACTGGAACATCAGCTACCACATCCACCATCCCATCTATTTCTGCATCACCATCACCCCTCTCAGTATTCTCTTGTTTGTTTCTTCATTATTCTCTTCACCCCATACAATGTTTTGTTTAGGAGGCTCACAAATATCTACCTTCTTATGAGATGTAGTATGAAAGATGTGATAAGGATATATATTTTCATGAAATTTTACATCCCTACTCACAAATGATACTCCACTAACAAGATTGTGAAGCTTGTACCCCTTCTGAGTATTTGAGTATCCAATGAAGATACAAGGTATACCTCTAGCACCAAACTTATCTCTTCTTGTATCAGGATTATATGCCGTAGCTAAGCAACCAAAACATTTCATCATGCTGTAATTTGGTTTCTTTCCATAGCACATTTCATAAGGACTCTTTCCCTGATGAACTGAACTGGGCAACCTGTTAGTAATATAGGTTGCTGTCATCACACAGTCACCCAAAATGAAGTGGAAGACCACTCTGAAACCTTATGGCCCTTGCCATTTCAAGAACATTTCTGCGTCTCCTCTCTACTCTGCCATTTTGCTGTGGCCTATCAGGACATGATGATTGGTGAATTATCCCAAGCTTCTCAAAATATGGCCTACACTTACTATCATCAAATTCTAAAGCATTATCTGATCTTATGACTTTTATGCTCTTACCAAACTGTGTCCTTGCCATATTGACAAAGTTTTCTAAGGCACCAAAGGCATCAGACTTCAATTTCAGTAGATGCACCCATGTTAGTCTTGAATAGTCATCTACCAAAGCGAGAAAATACCTATATTTTCCCTTATAGTTCACCTTGTAAGGCCCCCAGGTATCCATGTGCACCATTTCTAACAGTTCACCTGCCTTTGACTCACTCCTTTTAAAAGGCAACTTTGTGAATTTTGCCAAAGGACATGTAATACAAACATCCTGACATCCACCCTTCACATCTATAGAATCTATCATAGCAAGTTTCTTCATTGGAGCATTCCCCAATCTATGATGCCACAATGTTTCTTTGTTCAACTTTGGTACATCTCTGATTACACTAGGAAATTCATTGTAATTTTGTGCATTCATAGCATGCCACCCTTTTCTTGTCTCTTTGAATTATACTACTGGTCTCTTCTTTAATTCTATAAAGAGTTTTCTCAACTGGTTCATTTATCAGATAGTAAAGGCCATTGGCACTTTTTCCTACACCTTTTATTTCTTCATTCACACATTCAATGATCAGACAATATTCATCAAGAAATGTTGCCTTACATTTTAGATCCTCACATAACTTGTTCACAGACAAAAGATTATGTTTAAAAGCAGGAATATAGAGAACATTTCTCAGCTTTATGTTGCTTTCTAATATCACAGTACCAATATGAGTGACTTTAGAAGTCTGACCAGTAGGCAAATTAATCAAGGAGTTATCTTTGCATGACACAACATGTTTTAATACAGAGAAATTCCCAGTCATATGATCTGAGGCACCAGAATCCAGAATCCATGTATCCATGTTCACAGAATCAGCAAAGTAACATGATACCATACCTGAGTAATGTATGTCCATCTCATCTTCAGTGTCATCACCTTTAGATGGAGTAGGTAAGAGTCTGAGAAGTTGTTCAAGTTGTTGAGTAGTAATGGTAGTGTTGTTACTTGAGATTGACATGTTGTCATTCTGATTTTGAGCATTTGGTGCTACTTTCACACCAGATGGCTTCCCTTTACTCCATTTTTGCTGACCATAATTATTCTTTCCCTTCCCTTTGTTGTATGGAAGTCCCTGAGTTCTGGCTTTGTTCTTGGGAAACCCTACTACAAACCAGCAACTTTCTTTTGTGTGTCCAGTTTTGCTATACACAGTGCATTGAGTAGCAGGAGTTGTGCTAGTTGAGGCTCCCCCTGTCCCTTTACTAAACATACCCAAAGTTTCTGTTTCTTCTTTCACTTGACTCAACAGCTCTCTATGAGCTTCTTCTTGTTCTAAGAAGCTACAGGCAGTTTCCACTGTACGAAGTGGAGACATCATGAGAATGTTGCTTCTCTGAGTTCCATAGACTTGATCAAGTCCATTTAAAAACTGGAACAACTTATGTTCATCTTGCTGTTGAGTTAGAGCTTCAACAAAGCTTGTTATCTCTGCTGTTACAGTGGTAATAGGAGGTAGAGTATTCAGAGAGTCCAGTTCCTCCCAGTGACATTTCATCATGGTGTAATACTCGCACCTGTTTACCTTGCTGTTTTGCTTCATATAATTCTTTGTTCAGTTTATATTTTCTTGATCCATTTATGAGAGAGAATACTTTCTCTAATTGCATCCATATCTGGTGTGCATTGCTCACAAACATTACATACCTCTTGATGGATTCATTTACAGAACCCAGAATCCAAGAGATAATCATACTGTAACATGTATCCCACGCTTCTCCTTTAACAGCATCTTTCTCATCTCTTCTTACCACTCCTGTCACAAAACCCAGTTTCCTTTTTGATGCCAGACCAATCTCCATTGATCTCTTCCAAGATCTGTAATTAGCAGACCCTTGTAGTTTTTCTACTATCAGAAAATTATTTTCATCTGATGGATGGAGATAAAGAGGACTAGTTACCTCTATAGTGGTATTAGTCATGGCAGAATTTTTCTTTTTAGCTATTTTGAGAGTAGGATGAAAGGTTAGATGTGTTTAGGGAAGGTTTTAGCAGAAAAACATGAGAGATGTAGTTAATTCTCGAGCCTAAGCTCTGATACCATGAAAACATTTAGAGCAAAACATAAATTTTTTTTCACTACTTTCTCTCATTCATTCATTCAATTTGTGATGATGTAAACAACTTACAACTTAGTCTTTTATAGACTAGAGAAAACTACAAGAAGTTTCCTAGGAAAGTGCTGAAATAACGGCATAAATGCCAGCAGCACAAAAGGACAAAAAACTAATGATTGGCACTAACGCCAGAGAGAAAATCCTCCTTGGGATTGCAGCATACTAGGTAGTGCTCACACACTGCTGCTGTAGTATCAGTACTGATGTACTATGAAGTAGTAGTGCCTACTTTAACAATATGAAGTATATCTGAAAACATTTAGGGTATATAGTGAATTTTTAATTTGTAGGGATTATATGGTAAAAAAAATTGTGCATATGTATAATTCTTACCAGTTTCATGCATATTACTGCTTAACTTAAATAGAGGCGAGTATGAACAGTGAAGAACTAGTTACTCTGGTGATTCAGTTACTTCAAGCAGATATATGCAAACAACTTCCCATCAAACCCACCAGGAGGACCACCAACAATCATTTCTCAATACTCATAACTCACTTTGTTAAACCTTTAGTATTAGTTGACTACCAACTCCTAAACTATTTTAGGCTAATTAAACCTTTAGTATTAGTTGACTACCAACTCCTAAACTATTTTAGGCTAATTAGTGCTAAAAAAAGTACAGCTACAAGCTTTTGGCTATTAATCTTCTTGACCTTCAGTCATTATTTTATGTCTGAGGAGTATACATTGACGATTCTAATAAGGGGTAAAGCAATCGAGTTGATATTGATTGAAATCTATTAAAATCTCACTTTCCTTCCAGCTTTCCTGTTATTGTTCCATGAGCCAAACTCGAGTAGCTTATACTAAGAGAGTAAGAGGTCCGAGCTCCAGCCGTGGGCTCGTGGCTTGTGACTGGAGTTTGGCTCTGATGCTTAGAACGATTATAACTTACAGGTACATTGCATATCATTATATCAAGTATTAACCTTTATTATACTAAGAGAATAAGAGGAGGCGTTGACATTAATTCGCTTGTCCTTTCTAAGTACTTGCTGTACGATCATATACAGTGGGGTAGTTTGTTTTGAATAAAATGAATTGAGTTGAGAAAATTCATGCAGTCATGTATGGCGTTCGTTCTATTTGACTGGAAGTGTTTTTCATAGGCGATAAGATCATACAATAGTAACTTGCAATCCATAGGTTTAGTACTAATACTGGCGAAACTGGTATGGGTCGCCCAGCTGAATGACTCAATATAAAATACTCAACTCGAGATTCGATTTCGAAACACAAATATAGATTTGAATTTTACTAGATACCCAAAATGATATGAACTTGACTCGAATCAACTTAAATCTTTTCAAATAGATTTATAACGAAATAGACCTGACCTGAAAACATCATAATCCTTAATTAATCAAACATTAATGACACTCATTTTAGAGAAGTATCACAAAATTGAATTTTACATTTTTTTTTCATTGGGAAAATTTTATTCTTCATTGTCTTATCATTATTCTTTTCAGAGTATGTTTTACTTGACAATTTTTTCTTGGTCAGTTATAAGTAATTTAATCTATTATTTTAACTGTTTAACTAACATGTCTATTTTGTAATTTTTTTAATTTGAAATTGACTCAATAACAAATTGATCAAATCCAATTTGATCTGAAACCTGAACTTCACTTAGATCTAAAAGACCTAACCTAAGCCAAACACCATATACCTAAACTTTACTCGAACTTTATGAGGCCTAACATGGCTCAAATCTAACATAAACTGCACTAAAACCTGATCGATCCAACCTAACGAAACTGGACGCAAAAGCAAGACAGACTCAAAAGTCAAAAGTGACCTAAAATCAAATGACCCAACGTGATTGCCACCAATCCTACTGGTATTAAAATTTCGACAACCTTGAGTTATTTAAACATTTCCTAGACGACAAAAAAAAGCAACTAAACTACCATTTAAGAATAAAGAAATAATATGATAAGACATGAAAAAAATGACAAATGTGATTATGTGATTATTAAAGTAAGATAAATACCTAAATCATAATTGGTTTGAATATTATGTTTAGAGAATATTATTTTGGTGATATAAAAAAAATAGTATATTTACTACAAAAGGTATATATATTTATATAAAAAATCATTCTAGATATTATTATTGTGATTATTTAATTTCTAATATATTATTTTATGTATTAAATATACTACTTATTACACTAAATATACTATCTTTGTTGATGTAAGATCGAAGGCCTTGAATATAATCTTGTGAAAGAGCTGTTAAAACGGAGGCTTCGAAAGCTAGCCCGGTCAGCTAAGAAGGTTCCTCCGGCCGTGCGGTGGGGAGGCCCCTCGGGCGGTTCGGCCCAGGTAACCAAGCGAGATGTTCGTTGATTAATGCTGATTTTGCCTTGCGCGCTCGACCGGGCGAGCTTGATTTTGACGCGGGTTTGGCGATTTCGAGTCGGGTAATAAATAGGCTTTTAACCTAATTCTTTTGTATGTCGATTAGTTCATTAATCACATATGTAAATATGGTTTTCCTCAAGAGCAATAAAACTTTTCTCTCGCTGTCCGTGGACGTAGCTAACACTCTGTTGGTGAACCACGTTAAATCTGTGTGTTCTTTATTTCAATTTTAATATATTATTTTATTGATTAAATATACTACTTTTTTTTAGGGGGATTAAATATACTACTTATTACACCAAATATACTATGTTTGTTGATAATCTTAAAAATTATACACATAACATACGGTCATAAATTGGGCATAGCTCAGTAAGTATGGACGTAGATAACACTAAATAAACTCACCCATGCAATGGGACAATCCACATACCCATTTTTACCAGTGACCACTACAATTAGAGAATATAAAAATATAAAAACTTTTTAATTATGTCGAGTGTATAATTGGCTGCTGCGTAGTGCGTAGCAAGACTTTCCCCCCAGAATGTAACTTGGTTATTTTATTTTGAACTAAATGAATTGACCAACTGACCAATTGACAAAACTACAAATTCCGTCAAATGTAACGCTTGTGTTCAACTCTTCATACAATAAAATATATGCATGGCGTTCGTTCAATTTGATTGGATGTACATTTCAAAGAGAACTATAAGATCACGCATTAGTAATCCATAGTTTTCTACCACCTCAATTTTCTACCACCTCGTATAGTCGTATTTAAATAATCATATGCGATGAAGACGGTTGTCTATAAATACCTTTGCCTAGACAAACATAGTTCATCATCACACCAATCACATTAATTGTAATAATCGCACTTCTTCACAAATTAAACCAGATACGTTAATTACTCACAATCAAACAGAAAAAAATAATGGAAAGTATTCAGCAGATTAGGGATGCCCAAAGAGCTGTTGGTCCTGCCTGTATTTTGGGGATAGGAAAGGCACATCCTCCCAATTATATTTTTCAAAAAGATTACCCTGATTATTACTTTAGGGTCACCAATAGTGAGCACAAAGTTGAGCTGAAGGAAAAATTCAAGCGCATTTGTAAGTTTTTCATTTCACATTAACTCTAGTAATGTACTGATGTACTCTCTCTGTCCCAATTTAATTAGTTACTACATTTGCTTTATCACAGTTTACGAGATGCAACTTTAAATACCAATATTTTAAGTTAAATATATGAAAAAAATTATAAAAATTATATAATTGAAAAATACAAATTGGGACGAATCAAACAAGATCCACATGACTATGTTTTTTCTTATGTATATTGAGTAAAAGATAGTCAAAGTTATGACATGAATAGTGCTTACGCTCAAAATGTAACAACTAAATTGGGATGAAGGGAGTAACCTATAAAAAGTTGTGTTGTCCAATAGAAATTTTCCATACTAATTTTTGGGATATTAAAAAAACATTCATGTTACTATAGAGAATATTCCTATTACCTTTACTAACGTAACTTATATATTGTTTGTGTTTTATTATGTGCCCCTTTTTTTATTTGTTATTTCAGTCAACATTATATATATTACATCTACTACATATGAATGCATGAATGTATTATATATAAATATGTTACATGTAATTTTGATATTTAAAGTGATTTATAATTCCTCACTTGTTCATCGCTTGAGTCCTGTTAAACTAAATGTCAAAAAGCTTAACTTCCAATATCCGCTACCCCCCGCCCCACCCCCTCCAATCTATATATTCTTATATTATCTTCATTATGATGAAATTAATTAGGTGAAAAAACAATGATAACCAAACGACACTTTTACTTAACTGAAGAAATCCTCAAGGCGAATCCAAGTATGCTAACCTATGGAGAACCATCTCACGATGCTCGTCGTGCAATGACAATTGAATATGTACCCAAATTAGGTGTTGAAGCTGCCGAAGGGGCCCTCAAAGAATGGGGTCAACCAAAATCAAAGATCACCCACCTCATTGTTTATACCACACTAGCTTTGTCAATGCCTGGCACAGACTATGAGATCGCCAAACTCCTTAAACTCGATCCCTCCGTTCATCGAATGGTTCTTTACTTGGTGGGTTGTCATGCCGGCCCCCATATCCTCAAACACGCGAAGGATATCGTGGAGAACAATAAGGGGGCTCGCGTTCTTGTGGTGTGCTCGGAGATCACGGCTGTCAATTTTCATGGTCCTTCAGAAAATCATATTGACTCACTAGTTGGACAAGCTTTGTTTGGCGATGGGGCCGCAGCTGTTGTCGTGGGTGCAGATCCAGATTTGTCGATTGAAAGACCGCTCTTCCAACTCGTACATGCCATACAAGCTACTATTCCTGATACTGCTGGTCCAGCATCCGAGATTATTGAAATGGGTCAAACATTCCATCTCCGAAGGGATCTTCCATTTTTTGTTTCCAAAAATGTGGAAGAATGTCTAGTTAAAGCTTTTAAACCAATTGGAATTAGTGATTGGAACAAGTTGTTTTGGATTGCCCATAATGGAGGCCCTGCAGTACTTGATCAAACCGAAGCTGAGCTCGGGCTAAACAAGGATAAACTCGAGGTGACTAGGCATGTCTTGAGCGAGTATGGGAATATGGCTAGTGTCGGAGTCATAATAATGATGGATGAAATGAGGAAAAAGGCACTTAAAGAAGGAAAGGCTACAACTGGTTTAGGGTTAGATTGGGGTGTCATGTTTGGGTTCGGGCCTGGTATGACTATTGAGACTCTTGTCTTGCGTAGTGTGGCTTTGGAAGCATAAACTTAACTCATATAGCTTGAAGGTCATGCATGCAATCAGTATTACTTTATAAGGTTGATTACTTCATATGTTTTCTTTATAAATTTGTTTCGTAATATGTATTTCCATTTACGTTAATTGTTTAGAATTATAAGAGAGAAAATAAAACAATTCATCTATTTGTTTTAAATTGTCAACTTTCAAAACATCATGTATCTTTTTTACCTTGCTTATATGTTGTTATAATAAAACAAGCATATGAATCATTTTAACCACTATTTGTTTGAAGACCACATTTTTGTTCTTTAATGAGATTAATAAAAGAGAACCTAATGTATATTAATTAAAAACAAAATAAAGACAAACATTAAACAAAAAATTGAAATGTGCAAGAAATTATCCCCAATAACTTACTATAATGAAGAAATTGGGATTATATAATTTGGCTACACTCTCCAAAGTTGAAATGTTGCAAACTTAAAAGCTAAAACCCTACTAGCAAAACTGTAAAAGAGGCTAACAGTAGTATTATGTAACCTTGTTCATAAAACTTCTCTTCAGATTCATGTTTAAGAATGCAACTAAAGGGTTGTTTTGAAAGTTTTACATAAAAGTAAAGAACCAGTTGGATAAGAAAAAAACTAGATATCTAAATGTCGTCCTGTTTTTTCTACTAACGCCCTCTATTTTTGTATAAAAATATGAGGGTCTTTCCTTCTCTTTCCCTTCCATTCCCTTTCCATCCCCCTCCATTCCTCCTCACCTCTTCCGTTCCCTCTCTTTTTTCACTCTCTCTCTCTCTCTCTCATCCCTTCCATTTCCTCCATTGAAGGACTACGAGATTTTAAAAAAATTCGACAAGTTCACATTTTGCAACGACTTCAAGTTTTTTTTACCATATCTCGTTATATTACGGGGAATGCTAATGTAATTAAAAAAATTTGGAAAAATTGACAATAGAGGTCTGAACTTTGGGTGATAATTTTTAAAAGGTCTGAACTATTGATTAACCTGCTGTGTAGGTCCCAACTTTAGGGGGTCTTAACTTTTAGCGAGCCTTAGTGACTTAAAACTGGCTTAATAGGTCATCACTTGTAAAACTTGGGTCACATCAGAAGGGTTAATTGAGGAAGGGATGTAGGAACAAGGTGAGATTTAAAAAAAATCTTCAGTTTTAAGTCGTCGAGGCCCGTTAAAAGTTAAGACCCCTTAAAGTTGGGACCTACACAGGTTAATCAATAGTTCAGACCTTTTAAAAATTATCACCCAAAGTTCAGACATCTATTGTCAATTTTTCCAAAAAATTTCAAATAAAACTGGTAGAATGTCTTAAACATGACGCTTCGAAAAACTTACCACGGTGATTTCGTTCAGTATCTATTTTGGCTAATTTTATTTAGCTTTATTAGAACATCTCAGAGTATAGTAAAATTTACCAGAATTTGATTTTCAAATGTCGAAAAAGTACCTAGGCACCTCATATAGGCACCCAACCACAGGAACAGGCGCCTAAAATAGGTGCCGAACCTGTAGTCAAGCGCCCAGGTTCAGGCGCTTAATTTAGGCGCTTGTTCCTGTGATTGGGCGCCTATTTTAGGCGCCTAACCACAGGTTCGAGCGCCTAAAATAGGCGTCTGACTACTTTTTCGGCATTTACAATTTCGAAAAAGTTGCATGTACAGTAAACGAAAAGATTGCCGGAGAAGTTGCCGAAGGAGTGGCGGTGTGATGATTTCATTCAACCTCCTTCAATATGTGATGAGAGAGAGTGACTGGAAAATTGTTTAGAAACGTGGTTGGAGCAGTCCTTGGATGATGAGATAGTGTGAGGAAGTATGAGAGTGGCAGAGTGAAAGAGAGCGAGGATGTATGAGAGTGGGAAAGTGAGAGAGAGTGAGGAAATATATGAGTATAAATACATAAGAAGTATGTACACAGGGTGTTAGTAGGAAAAAATAGGGCTGCATTTAGCAAAACCTAGAAAAATTAAGGTAAAGATTGATAAAGGTAGTCAGTATTGTACAAGTGTGGAGAATAATTGTGTTAACCTGATTAGGTTAATCCTGACATTTGATATATATAGTGTTTACAATACAGACCTAAGACTAGTAAAAGTTCCTACGATCCTTTCACATACAATATTACTTTAATACACCCCCTCAATCTTTACGGGGGGAAAGAACTGATAGATTGAAACGATGTTTGGTAAACAAGTCAATAGATAGGCCCTTAGTAAAAATATCAACAACCTGAGATTGAGTAGGAACATGTCGAACAATATCTGGACGAGTCATAGTTAAGTACTGCAATGCAACAACCATACTACGATAATCTGTGGGATCAGCAAGAAGTTCTCCATCAAGAAGAGACAATGTAACTCTAGAAACAACAAGAGTGGTAACTGGTTTAACAGTATGAAGATGAAATTTACGGAGTAAATCAGAAACATATTTATTTTGAGACAAAAATAAACCAGAGGTAGTACGCACAACCTGAACACCTAAGAAGTAATGAAGATCTCCTAAATCCTTCATAGCAAACTAAGAAGAAAGAACGGAGATGAATTTTCTGAGAAGGACAAGACTACTACCAGTAAGAACAATGTCATCAACATATAGTAGAAGTATGATAAGATGACCACGGAACTTGAAAGTGAACATGGAAGCGTACATCACAACTGCTGCACTTGAAACCAATAGATAAGAGGAAATTGCTGAAACGAGAGAACCAAGCTCGAGGAGCAAGCTTCAAACCATAAATGGACTTACGAAGACGACAAATATGAGTAGACTTAGATGGATGAATAAAATCCGGAGGTTGACGGATATAAACCTCTTCATGAAGAAAAATACTTTTTACATCTAATTGACGAATAGACCATTTAAGAGAAACAACAATAGTAAGAACTAAGCGAACCGTAGTAGGCTTAACAACAGGACTAAAGATTTCAAAGTAATCCATACCTGCCTGCTGATGAGTTCCAAAAATGATAAGCCTAGATTTAAAGCGCTCCACAGAACCATCATAATTGTATATAATCCGATAAACCAACTTACAACCAAGTAGATTCTTATCATAGTTGCGAGGTACCAACTCCCAAGTGTCATTATTAATTAAAGCATGATATTCATCTAGCATAGCTTGACGCCAACATGAGTCTTTAGAAGCTTGTTTAAAATTAGTGGGTTCAGACTCGACAACATTCGTCGTTAAATTCATAAGGACTTTAGGCTTAGGGACGCCGTCTTTTAAACGGGTGACCATGGGATGATGGTTGACAACGACAGAAGAAGATCTAGGAATGGGAGTGGTGTTGGACACAAGACTAGATGATGAAGGAGAGGGAGCAGACAAGGAACCAACAGGGTCAGGGGGGGAGTGGAAGGCCCAGCGACACGCTGAACTAGGCTATACTCGTGGGCAGCAGACGTCGAATACGCCGAGGCTGGGCTAGCGAGCGCTAGTGGACTAGCGTGCCAGCCAACAGACGCGGGACGGATGCCACGCGATCCAGCGGGTGGACCAGCGTGCTTGCCAGCAGACGCGGGACGGATGCCATGCGATCCAACGGGTGAGGGAGGACCATTGGGCCCAGCAGACTCACGTACGGGAGAGAAAAAAGGTCAAGTGGGCGCTTGGTGGATTGTGGGCAAGACAGGCGCGTTAGTGCGTGGGGGAGGAGGGGAATTCGACTGACCCGGAACAGACACAAACACGCTAGACACACATGGCAACGCTACATTCGTGGGACTCCAATCAAAATCTAAGACCCGGGGCGACGTGTAAGGCGTTTTGGATTGAGAACCCACAAGAGTACGATAAGGAAACTTATGTTCATGAAAAAGAACATGACAACTTGTAAACACTTTGTTGGTAGTATGATCAAAACAACGATAACCTTTATAATCTAATGCATATCCAATAAAAACACAGGTTTTAGACTTAGGTTGGAGTTTGTGATTTTTAGAATCCAGGAACAATGGGAAGCATTCACAATCAAACGTTTTCAAAAATTGATAGGAAGGGGGACGATGAAATAATTTTTCAAAAGGAGAAACACCCCCTAAAACCGAGCTGGGTAATCTATTAATGGTGTACGTGGCAGTGTATGATGCATCAACCCAAAATTCAGCAGGAAAATCAGAATAAATTATCATAGTACGAGTCATTTCAACAATATGACGATGTTTGCGTTCTGCAACACCGTTCTAAGCTTGAGTATGAGGATAAGATTTTTGAAAAATTATGCCATGGTCACGAAATGTTGTAGAAGAGGAGAATTGTCAAATTCCTGACCCCCATCACTTTGAAAAATCTTAATTTTGCAATTAAAGAGATTTTCAACCATCTTTTGAAACAAAATAAATTGAGAATGAGCTTCCGATTGACGTAAAGGACAAATCCATGAATATCTCGAGAAATCATCAACAAACACAACATAGTAACGATATAATTGATTTGACAACACAGGAGATTGCCAAAGATCACTCTGAATTTTATATAATGGATATGGAGAAACATGTTCAACTGAATCAAAAGGTAAACGATGTATTTTTCCTAACTTACAACCAACACAATCATCATGAAACTTAGAAGTACATGTGATATAATTATTTGAACATAAAGATCCTAAGATGCTAGAGGAGGTATGACCAAGACGAGCATGCCAAACTGCATCCGATTCCTTAGTGGCTAGGAAAGCATTAACTGGAGACTCAGGAGGGACAACAACGTGTTGAATAGGGTAGACACATTGCTTACTAGATCCCCGAAGCAGAACCGCCCCCGTTGTCTGGTTCTTAACAGAAACAAAAAAAATTATTAAAACTCACAACACAATTATTTTCTTGACACAACTTGTTAACTGATAATAAATTATGCTTCAATTTAGGGACATGACAGACAGATGATAATGTGAGGGGACAACTTGTAGTTTTTAAGGTTAAATTACCAGTACTTTTAATTGGAAGTAAGGTACTATTACAAACTACAACAGAACTTGACCCAGTATAAGGAGTTTTAGCAGAAAACTTACCATCATGAGGGGTCATGTGAGAGGTAGCTCCCGAATCCGGGTACCAAACTGAATGATTAGCTTCACCACCAACAGAGAGTGCAATTAAGGCACGAGTGACACTTTCAGATGAAGAGGGAACAAAGATGGAATTGAATCTTTGAGGACAATAGGCATCTTGATGACCTAGAAACCAATATAGACCACAAGTATCGGAAGTAGGGGTAGAGTTTAAAATGCTACTTGACGAATTACTCCCTGTTGAAGATAAATCATTAGTAATAGAGTCTATGCAATGCATACATCTAGGATGATAAGTTAGAATATTTACTCATATCATTGTGGAGTCCCCGATTAGCATTGTTGTTGTTGTTGTTACCAGAACCACGAGAATTATTGTTACCACCATTACCACGATTGTTCTGATTTCGATTATTGTTACCCCCATGATTTCTGTTATTTTTCCCCCTATTTCTCCCTCTTAAATTAGGTTTAGAGGAAGAACCAGAACCAGAAGACTGGACAACAACTAAGGCATGATGAGAGGAGGAATCAGATCCATCCTTTGAAGTTTTTAGACATTGTTAATGAAGGGGCAACATAGGATGCAAATCATCAAAACTAAGAGGGAACAGATAATGCAGCAAAGTAGTAACAATATGATCATACTTAGAATCACGATCCAAACCAAAAAGAGTGTACTGCACTAAATCTTGATTCGACACAGAACACTGAATGGCAGCAAAAGAATCCGCAATAACCTTGATTTCACGTAAATAACCATCCATAGACTGAGAATCAGTCTTTTTAATATGAGACAAACGTCCCTTTAACTCCATAGAACGAGTCATACTTGCACGCATAAATCGAGATTGTAATCTATTCCAAATATCCACAGAGGTGTGCAAATCATGAACATCAACAAAAATATCGCGAGATAAAGTAGCGAAAATCCGGCATTTGACTTGTTGATCAATACGAAGATGTTCATAAAAGTGCACATTATGAACTGAAGTACTAGATTCATCAATCACAGTAGCAGGAAGAATAACAGCAGTACCATCAACAAGACTAAGTAATTGATGAGAAAGCAGAAGGCAAGTAATTTGAGTTTTCCAGAGAAGATAATCCTCATGAGAGGAGAGAGTGATAGTTATCAAGTTCGTGAGATTAGGGGCAGACAACTGCGGGATGATGAACATCGGTGACGGAACGGAAGAACCAACCGAAGGTGAGGAGGACAACGCGAATTGCAGCGCAGGATGAGTGAAGCCCGGCAAAAATCGTGGTGTAGTCCTCGGTTGTGGGCTGTGCGCCGGCAAGGCATTAGTGGCGGCGAAGGATGCCGGCACCGTCGGCGACGGGCTGGTGAAACCAGCAGCAGCGACGGACATCAGCGGAGATGTGGCCGGAAAAAGAGGGTCGTGGGAGAATAGTGATGAGGAGGTAGCAGCGAAAGAAGTTGTGGTGGCGGCGTAGGCGGCGTCCATGGCGGTGGGCGGTGGGCGGCGGACGACAGGCCAGAGGAGAGGAAAAAAATAGTTTAATTTTTCCTAGGCTGTGATACCATGTACAAGTGTGGAGAATAATTGTGTTAACCTAATTAGGTTATTCCTTACATTTAATATATAGTGTTTACAATACAAACCTAAGACTATTAAAAATCCCTACTATCCTGTCACATACAATATTACTCTAATAAGTATAACACTATTCTGATACTTATTAAGCACGCATATTAGCACGCACAAAACTACAAGAGTTTACTCTTCATTTTGCCTTTTCAACTTTTTTTTGGGGGGGGGGGGGGGGGGGGGGGGGGATTATCAGTTAAACTTTGTTCTCATCAAGAAAAGCAAAGTCCAAGTAAATGTGGGTGCTTTACAGATGCAAGCATAAAACCCAGTTTTTTCCCCAGTTAATGGAGTTTCCACTTGTCAATGATTAATTGTTTCTATAGTATGCATGACTTGTGACTTGTGACGACGATACAAAGATGCTCAAATCATGAATATGGCTTTTTTGCTGCTTTAGTGTGGAATGAGGTACTTAGATGACTGATAAAGCAAAGACCAAGATGCCAAATGTTGGGAGTAAAAATCAAGTGTGCCCAAGAATTTTTCCTCGTAAAATCTAGCACATCCATTCTTTAGTAGGCAATAAGCAAACCAAAAATATTTATCATTGCACTCTTTCAGAAAATAACTAATTATTAGGCCCGGGCTATGTCCCGGATAAGAAAAAATTTCATTTATTAATATAATATTTTACGACAATAACACTAAATATAACTTAGCCTAGTGGTTAGAACTTTAGTATATGTACTTGAGGTCTCATGATCAAACCCTATACTATGCAATTTCTTAATTTTTTTAGTGTACATGGATTACATGAACTAAAACTCCTTAGGGAGAGCGCCATGTGGCACAGTTTCTTGTATTCGCACGCCTTTTAATATATTTGTATAGATGATAAATGTTTAGGCTTATACAATTACTAGACTTGTGCTTCGTATCTTATATAAAATAGCGTATTTCTTTGTTGAAAAATATATTGTAATCTTATAGTTTAAAAGTAGGATATTTCTAAGAATGATTGAAAAAAGTGAAAGTATTGGGTCAGACCGTCTGACCCAATACATTCCGTCGGACGGGCTGATGCACGCTTATTAGCAGCATGAACTTTCTCATCACAGTCATGGCACAACGCCGCCTCGTCAGCACAGCAAAGCACCGTAGCTTCCACCGTTTCACAAACGTTACACCGAATCTTCATCTTAGCTTATACAATTACTAGATGTTTGTATAGATGTTAAATGTTTAGGCTTATACAATTACTAGACTTGTGCTTCGTATCTTATATAAAATAGCGTATTTCTTTGTTGAAAAATATATTGTAATCTTATAGTTTAAAAGTTGGATATTTCTAAGAATGATTGAAAAAAGTGAAAGTATTGGGTCAGACCGTCTGACCCAATACATTCCGTCGGACGCGCTGATGCACGCTTATTAGCAGCATGAACTTTCTCATCACAGTCATGGCACAACGCCGCCTCGTCAGCACAGCAAAGCACCGTAGCTTCCGCCGTTTCACAGACGTTACACTGAATCTTCATCTTCTTCAACAACAATTATCACTCAAAGAAAACCCTATTACCCTAAGAGAGAGAATTTCTTACTTCCATGGATTATTAATTATTTGGGTTGGGCTCAATGAATGCACCGAAACTTTGGATAAATGTATAGAGAAATGCAAAAAGAAAGCAACTGAAAAAAATGGAACTTGTTGTCATTGGGCTAATGGCTATCACCGAATGAAGTTGGTGTGTTTTTTTTTTGCAATTTTTGGAAGGAGGAGAGAGAGTGAGAATGAGTAATCAGAAGAAGAAGATAATGCTTTCCTTCATGTGATATGATTTTTCTTTCATTTGGTCATCTGTGTTCTTTCAGTTGGTATGTAAATTCTTCCATCTTGTGTTGTTTTTCTTTCATTTGGTCTTCTGTGTTCTTTCAGCTGGTGTGTATATTCTTTCATCTTGTGTTATTTTTCTTTCATTTGGTCTTTTGTGTGTTTTTCAGTTGGTGTGTAAATTCTTTCAGCTTGTGTTGTTTTTCTTTCATTTGGTCTTCTGAACAAAAATTGAAACCAACTGAAAAAAATTTGAAACCAACTGAAAAAAATTGAAACCAACTGAAAGTCGTCCGACCAAATATTATGGTCGGACGCGTCTGACCCAATACCTTCTCTTGAAAAAATTGCTAACAATAATTAATTGCAGATTAATATGAGTATTATGTACAGTTTATCTATGATTAGTAATTCAACTACTCTGCATAATTTCTAGAGATTTTTACTAATATTTCATAAAGTGTTAGGGAAATATTAAATGTGGTATATGAAAGAGGCTCCAAAAGTGTCAACTCCTAAGTATATATAATTAGAAAAGTGTTTTGAACATAGACGTAAGATATGGGTCAATAGTATCAATTTAGATTGAAGTCAAATTGGGTTAAATTTTATTCAAGTAATGAGTTATTACATTTGTTTTGATCTAATTTAGGTCTACACAAACTAGGTCATTTTCGAGTTAGTCACCAATTTGCTTATTGTGATAAACAACAACATGGATATCAATCATGTATATTATCATTCTACTTTTTACCAAAAAAAATATATTATCATTCTAGTAACCTCGTCTTAGGTTATTAGGTCATGTAAATTATGGTAGAGTTCATGTTTTGGTTGTTGAATTTTGATCCAATAACCTAGTACAAGTCTGTTTTTCAAGTCTATCTTTTCTTATTGATTAAGGTAAGAATAATTCTAGAAAAAAAAAATTGAATCTAGTAAAATTCTACTTTTATATATGACGATAATTAGAGCTGTTTTTAAAAATCAAATTGCCAAAAATCCCCATATTTTTATACAAATATGTTGTCGTTGACTTTTCTATTTCATTTCAATCTATATATCAAAAACCCCTCTTTATATGGCAATCTATAATCAGGCCGAGCAATTTGCTATAATTAGTAAATAAGATACTACTCTATTTAACCAGCATTGGTATGCAGTGGCTTTCTTAATTCTTAGTGTTGGCCAATAAATAAGCTCATAATTCCTTCAAAGAAAAGCGAATAGCTTTTTAATTAGTTTAGTACAATGATATTCCTTTTATTGATTGTGTTTATCAACTTAGAATCTCTCGACAAGACATTGTGTGCCTCTTCATTACTTGATACGGCCCATACACCATGTAATGTCACTACTAGTGGAGTAACAACAACAAACATACCACATACAACGCCATCATATAGCTTTTCCTTCCAAAATTTAATTGAAGCAATTATTCTATAGCTACATGTGTGAAATGAGTTCCTTCACCATGATCTCCTTTGTTATCCCATTATCCTCAAATAATACAATTCCACTCTTCATTTCACTTTACTTCAATTAGCTAGTGTCACGAACTTGCATATAGTTGCACATACTTGTTAATACACAACTTTATAATATAGTGTCGATCCTCTAATAGAAAAGAAGAGCTATGGCGTGGAATCCACCTCGCCGTCACCACCTCAGTGACGCGACACCACCCACCGCTGCAACACCATACGGAAGCAAGCCTCGTGTCGTAGGAGATGTCGACATCGATGCTAACATGGTGATCATCCTAGCAGTTTTGCTATTTGCATTGTTATGTGCTCTTGGCTTGAACTCGGTTGTCCGATGTGCACTCCGATGTACAGGCCGACATGACCACAACCACAACCACAACCACAGCGATGTAGGGGCCCTCGGTGGAGTCTACGTAAGCGCGGCCACTCGAGGGCTTAAAAGGAGCACCATAAGGCAAATCCCAACAACACTTTACCATATTACTTCAAGTGGTAGGACGATCAACAATGTTATGTCCACGGAATGCATGATATGCTTAGGGGAGTTTATAGAAGGAGAAAATATAAAGGTGTTACCAAAATGCAAACATGGGTTTCATAGTAAGTGTATTGATACTTGGTTGCTATCTCATTCTACGTGTCCTACGTGCCGGCAATCTTTATCAGAATGGGCAAGAAATGGTGCTATTCTGGTGTCAATAGGACAAGGAAATGGTACAAATTTCTCTACTAATGAGGTAAGTAATGGTGATGATGGAGCACAAAGGCACTAAAGAGAGGGGGGGGAGTATGGCAATCTTGCCCAATCTCAAGAGACATGATGGGTAAATTAAAACTGTGAGTTTAAGGTCCGTTTGGTATCACTGTCAGTTTTCAGTTTTTGAATTTTAGAATCATATGATATAAGTAGTATTATATACTTAAACTTGGTCATAATGATAGTAATCATGCTAATTTTGAAAACTGACAACTAAAACTGGAAACTACTTTTTCTGGTTTTCATATTATAATTTTTGGTTTTCAAAAAAACTGAAAACAGAAAACGATAACGAACGGACCCTTAGTTAGTGGTTTTATATGAATGAACCGCTAAGATTCAATCTTTATGTCTCTTAAATAAGATTATTGGGCAATTTTCTCAATCTCAGACCGTGGACAAGAGTTTCCTAATTGATATGAGTAAATTGGAATATTTTCGTGAGAAACAACTCAGACAAGTACTCTAACGTACCATAATATTGCTCGATTGTCTTGACATAATACTGAATTTTTTTTTTTTTTTTTTTTGATTAGCTACGTATACTGTGTAAATGTATTAGATTGTAACACCATGTACATATTAACATATAAATGTATTTATACCTCTTCTCTATCAAGCTATCAAGAAACAGCAGCAAGTCTACCCAATGTTTTCTAAATTTGGAAATTTGTTCAATTGGTGTTGACTTTTCATCATTGAAATCAAACTATTTAAATGAGCAAATGAGTTGATAGTAAGACTATAACCCATTTGTAAACGTACTAGGGAACCTAAGAATTATTCAACTGGAAAATTTAAAATTATCTTTGCGTTTGTTGTAAACTAAATCTTTTGAATCAGAAGACTAGTTCTATGTGCGTGATGTATATCACTACAATATAAATAATTAAATACTTTTTGACTTTTTCCCTATGTTAAGATGTTATTTGGTGAACTATAGGAAGTTCAATGTACAAGTCACAATTTATGTAGTTGTCTCTATTTCTTATTAGTTTACATAGTTTGACTTTCACATATTTCAATGCATGACTTTACAAATATATGTAATTATGAATAAGTAAAAATTATTTCTAAAAACAAGTTTATATATATAGACAACCTAACAAGATTTTACGTGACTATACTTTTTCTTTATGTATAAGTCACAAATGATAATCATAGTAAAATATATGAATAATATCAAAGTAAAACTATGTAGACTAAAAGCAATTGATGATGCCCCTATCTTTTTGCACTGAATTAATACAAAATTCAGTTCAATTCAGACAAATTTAGTTCAATTCATTTCATCTAATTTCCTCTCACAAATTCAATTCAATTTATTTCAATCCAAAAAAACAGAAAATAAGATACAGGATTATTCAAGTGAGCGGGTCATGATTGGGCGGTACTTAGCTTGGACCAAACAAAGTACTCCCTCCGTTTTTTTTTTTAGATGTAACATTGGACTTTTCACATTTGCCGAGGCACAACTTTGACCGATAATATCTTCAATTGTATAAAAGTAAAAATTATAAAAAATATATATTTGGAAAGTGTATACCGTGATGAATCATAAAAGAGGCCACATGACTATATTTTTTCTTATGTATAAATAACAATTAGTGGTCAAAGTGTATTGGATGAATAGTGCCCAAAGTCAATATGTTACATCTTAAAAAACGGAGGGAGTATAAGCGAGTTCTGAATTTGACTATTAACATTATTCAAGTTGCATATTCGAACCTTTTGAACTATGTTTGTCATTGAGTGCCTAGGTGGTATATGAACTAATGCATGAAGAATATAGATTTTACAAATCCTACTTTTTGTTAAAAAAAAATTAGGAGAATATAATTTGCTTTTAGTGTTAGCTTTCATATTCTTAACATAAGCATTTTGAATAGCAAAGAACACAATTAGTGCACGGATTTGAATAAATTGAACATAATAATTAAAACATCAAAAAACTAAAAGTTGCTCTTATTGAGAATCGCCAATAGCTCAATGCAGATAGCTCCACCTTTCCATAGGCTAGATTTGTGTTCAATTCTCACAAGGAAGCTATATAATGGATAGGATCATAGGAGACTAGGAGAGTATTTCTAGTCTTTGGACCTCTAGTTGCATCTTCAACTTTATACCTCGAAGAAAGTAGCCCTTAATCATCCGAAAACATTACAAGTTCGAATATACTCATAATTTTTATTAACTTACCAACTTTTTTTTTCCGATTGTCCCTTATTAGTTTACTCAGACTTATTTCTTTTCTTATGATGTAGTCGGTTGTTTTATCTATGAACTACTAAGATCATATTAATGAAGACTCCCGAAGAAGACTTTCGGGCAAAATGAAGTATCTAAAGACGATACATTTAGTAACTCTACAGGTACCACCAGTAATTTTCATATATGGATTTCGAAGGGTCGAATCCACTTAAGTAAAGCTTCCCAACAGTCAACTCAGCATTGAGTGAAGTTCGAAATCAGTGGGTCTCGTTGTTCTACGAAGAGTGACATGTCTAGTGGAGATATTAAATACGAAAACTTCTCCCAATCCACGAGGATTACGCTTCTAGGCAATATGCCACCGATGACTACCACTGCAGGAGGAAGTCTGAGTGAAAGAACGAGTGTAAGACTTTCGAGGGAGGAAACTAAAGCTAGTCGGGTTTAAGTCTGATATTCGCTTGCCTGAATCCTCACTTCTTCTTTTTTCTTTTTAAAATGGTCCCACCAATTGTTTAATATTAACTTTAACTTCATACTATACTTTTCTTGAGCAACAACATTAACTTCAATACAATATGTTAATAAATTAATACTTTTTCTTACCTTATACTTCATCTGTTTCTTAGTAATTGCAACCGTTTGACTTTCACGTTTGCTAATGCATAATTTCAACCATTAGTATCTTTAATTACTGATGATTAAAAATTATAAAAAGTAAATGTTTGAAAAATATAAATTGAGATGAATTTAATAAAATCTCACATGAATATGTTTTTCCATAACTATAAATCTTCAAACATAAACCAAGTAGAGTTGGTGAATAGTGTAAAAGTCAAACCGTTTTAAGTAAAAAAGAAACATGGGAAGTATGATCTACATACCCATTTATCCTAAAATTTTGTACTCAGATAAATAAATAAACTGATAAAAATCGAAGGGAGTACTTAAAAATAAATAAATGATAAATTCTTTCCCCAAAACAAAAAAAGAATGATAACAATAGGACCAACCCCCTAACAAGTAAACAACTTAGTCAAAATCTGTACTACATGCCTTATGGGCCATGTTGAACACGCACCCGGAATAGCAAATCCAGCCCGAGGATAGTTAGTGATATCAGCCCAATATTTAACTAGTAATGGTAGCTTGGGCCGGCCTTACTTGAACAGGATCTATTCTATAATCTATCTTCTAAAGGCTCATACCTCTTTGTCCTTAAGAGTTTGTTTGGTAGAAGGAATTTGGAAGGAAAAGAAAGGAAGTGGAAGGAAATTTATTACTTTCCAATATTTGGTTCATTTAAAAAAAATTAAGTGAAGGGAAATGGGAGGAATTGGAAGGAAAGACTCTTTAATAAAATTTCACTTTCCTTTCCTCCCAAAAGCGGTGGAATTTGGAAGGAAAGAGAAAATTTATACCAAACATGGGAAATTAAGGTTTTTTTTCCTTTCTCTTCCATTCTTTTCTTTTCTCTTCCCTTCCTTTCTCTTCCCTTTCTTTCCTTTACTAAAAATGAACCAAACACACTGTAAGTTACTCTGGAAGTTGAAGGCCTCGTATTGAACAAAATAACATAAACTAATTGTACTCATATCTTATTCCCTTCAATCTTCATCCAAAGTGCTACCTTTGTTTTTAACGTTCATCAAAACTCAATTTTAACTAGGAAAAATTCACACGAATAATTCAAATTATTGAATATCTTTTCAAATTAATCTCAATTATGTGTTATTTAACATAATCCGTATTTTGGGGGTGTCCTTCCAATTTTACTATGTATTTACTAATTACCTGCGCATCATGTTACATTTCCTCCAAAATCATTTTTTGCCCCCTTTAAAGTTTTTATTTATAATTTAATGAAAGTAAACACACATTTACTCCCTCCCCCACCTTTTTAGTTCATCACTCTTTTCCTTCTCCTATCTACCATATGAAATTTGGGTTAGTTTCAAGAATCAGAAATAACAAAAAAGAAAAGATTGGAAGAAATATTTATCCACCAATGAAGTTCAATTCTTCCAAGCATATACGAGCAACGAAAAAATAGTGGGATCCATTCAATTCATTCTCTACAACACTTTCCCATTCCATAATAGATCTACTCCCAGAAGAAACCGAGGAAAGAAAGAATTGAAAGACACTCGTAACTTTGGGGAGGGGAGAGAATTTAGTTAAAATTGGAGTGGCAAAATCCTAACATCACTTCTGTCTCGGTACGGAATAAATATTGTTGGAGTGAAACGGTATCCTTCAACTACGCATGTCGGTTTGATGTTTAGCAAGACAGAACACGTAAACTAACCTTGGGGGTTGATCCGAGGAACGTCCCTCCAATGCCTAAGTCAGTAAAGGGTAATGACTGATATATTTCAAGTAGAGTATGTTAATATATGTGAATGTACCTTATTACTCAGATCATGGGGTATTTATAGGAGCCGACAGTGTCCCAAGCAAGGTAGGATACTACTCATATTGGTTGAATACAATTCTATCCTCTTTAAGAGCTTATCTTTAGGCTCGTAGGCTCATTAACCAAATATTGGATCAGACCTAAGCCCATTTGAGGATGGCCCAAGGGGAGAACACCATTAAGGTATTCCAATAGGACTAGAATATAGATGTCGGTATCAGAGATGACTCATTCTAAGTCAATGCCCTCTATACATATGAGTTGACCATTACGGTCGATAGTGGTTCAGTAGGTCCGATATGAAACTTAGACAGCCCCCATACAACTTCCATTTTCCTCTTTCTTTCTCCCGACTCCTACTACTTCTCCCGCCCATTTGATTTCATATGCTCTATCATATTTGTCAACAAAGAAAAATATGCTTTATCATAATTAGAAAGCTGCTTGGTATGATGGATGAGTTGTACGACCTTCATCTGACGGCTGGGAATTACTACGATAAGGTCTGATGTTGCTAGATAATCTCATCCCACAATCTAATTATCAATCTTCGATGAGGAATTCCGGCAACATAATGTCATCCGATTTGGGTCCGATGAATTGATCTCCACCAAGTATTTGTATTTCTGAGTCTGCTTTTATCACTCATGAGATGCCACCAAATGATGACTCGTCCACCTCCATTAAAGCTAAGATCGCTTTGCATCCTCACTATCCTCGCCTCCTTCAAGCTTATATAGATCGTCATAAGGTGTAGCATTTTTTCTAAATTTTTTTCATCAACATCTTATGTGATAGTTTTTTTTTTCACCACCAAATGATTTTTGATGATGGTGTCTAGTACGATATTATACTATAAACCAAATGGGTGGGGAAAGATAGGGAGGAGGTGGAAAGAGCAAGAGAAAAGAGAGAGTGGATTTTCACATCAAAAGAGTCAAGGTGAGGATTATGTGACTAACTAACCTTCGTTTTTCAAAAGGTTACCTGCTACAACAGGTTACAAAAGGTTAATGAAGTAAAATGGGAAGGTCATCCCCAAAGTATGGATTATATAAGAATAACTTATAGTTGGGATTAATTTTGTATCAATAGAAATGCTGAAATAATGATATTTTAATATACACATTTAAACAAATATTAAAAGATCTCAAGTGATAATATTTTTTATTACCTAAAATCTACAAAAATCATAGTCAAATTTTTTCAATTTACATACATGATGTTAGAAATTTACAAGTCATTGGAATCAATCTAAGCTTATGTAAACACATTAAACTTACATGAACTTATTGGAGCTTGTCCAAATTTATTCAATGTGATACATGTGAACTTAAATTAATCTATCTAGACCTATTTTTTCTTAAATAAGTCAAAATAAGTTGAAAACAACACTATCTTACTAGAAAGGAGGAAATATTCTTGCAACTTGCATTTGAAACTACTATCAATTCATTCCACAATGGAATAAATATATGATTCAGACACATGTTTTGGGCCAAACAAATCCAATATTGCCTAAAGTGAAAGATTGAAATGACACCAATCATATAAGCAAAAGATGAGAATCTTGCATATGTTATTTAGAATCAAAGAGAACATGTATTATTAGTAGATGAGAAAATCATAAGAAATCCCACCAAAACAATAGTTTTCTACCAGTTGCTAAACAACAGAAATCATAAAAAACAACCTAAAAAGGAGCCTTTATACCATCTGCATTACACTACATTACATTTACTTGGATAACTCAGCTGCAAGAGTGTTAGCCAAGCACTCAATAGTTGAAGGAGTCACTGACCTGCTTCCCCCTAAATACCATTTCTTGATCATCTCCACCACATTCTTGTTCTCCACTGTTGTTTTCGATTCTTCTTTCTCATCTGTGGTTATAGCGATCTGCCACAAAAACTTAAATGTCAATAAATTTCAAAAAACTCGGCTAGTTTAAGGCTTTTAGCTGGAATAATCGCGGAAACTAGTTAAATGTGCATTGAAAGGATGCAATCAATCAACCTTATCAAAAACTGACCATACAGAGTCAGATCGAAGATAACCCGACTAACACTGGCTTGCAAATCTAATATAAAGTGAATGTTTAAAAAAGTGTGTTCGAAGATGCACTTCAAACGTAAAAACTAAGATTGGTAGACTGAAACCCAAAACCTAAGATTGGAGACTTTGAATGGTACAAAAGGTAGCTTCTCTTTTCCCCCTTTTTTTCTAGCAAAAGTTTATTCTGCACCTCTCTTTTGCAGGAATCAATTGCTACTAACATTATTTATAATCATTGAAGGATAAGGGCATGTTTTTACCTCAGCTGTGCCTGAAGCAAAGAAGCTGAAAGTGAAGTAAGAGTTTTTCTTGAGGTACTTGGTGGGGAAGAACTCAGCAACCTTCTCAAGGGCAGCTTCTTCTTCGTCTTCATACTTGTCAATGTCTGCCAAACGGTCCCTTACTGAACCCTCCAGCTGCGTGCCCAATTGCGAAGCTTTGATCTCCTTGATCACCACAGCCTTAATAACTGATTCTACAGGTGCTGTAAACAAATACACACATTAACCAAACCAACCTACATTAGCATTATTCAGAAATCAGACTTATCTAGAATGTGGTAGAAAAACATATCATTGCAAATAATTTCCGTTACTTGCTTTTGCATGTTTTTAGGGGGTAGATTTACCTGCGGCGAGAGCATCAAAAAATTCATCATCATCAGCAAGCTCCTTTCCTGATTTCCCTTTCCATTTCTGCAAGTGTTGTACCACTTCCTTCTCCAAGTAGACTCCAATTGCTGTGAACTTTATTTGTAGATAGTGAATTTCAAGTTCTGTGCAACCTGTTGAGATCAAAACAGAATGTTCACTTAACTACTAAATTCATGCAAGAAAAGCGTAGTTACATGGATTTACAACCAAGAAAATCCAAAAAAATGTAACCGAAAAACCACAAAAGGGATCAAAAATAAACATGAGTTATGGGCCTTAATCTACATTTACAACTTTTTGACAGTCACATGTTCAAAATATTGTAAGTGACAAATTTTCCTTCCCTATTTCTGATTTCAGATTTTGGAAAAACTGAAAGCGAAAATTAACATGGATAACAAGCACATTATTATTGATGAAGTTGTATTATCCAACTAACTTGTTGCTTTCAAAAGAACGAATCACTTCATTATAAGATCATGATTCAAATTTGAGTTTGAATAGCTCCCCACCTATTGGAGGTGGGTACGAATCACTTCATTTTATAGTTCATTTTCAATGTGGCATTTTGCATTACGTACAAATAATTTCACCATAAGAATCAAGGCTATGGATTCTGAGTTTTTTAGATTGATAAATGTCTTGTTTAAACTTTGGATTGTATCATCCCATGTAATTGAGTAAGACTTTTGGATTGAGTTATAAAGTAGAAATCAATAAATAAATCATCCTGGAAAAAAAAAAGTTGATTTTTTTCAAAGAATTTGTCTTGTAAGATACCGTCCACTTTAGGTTAATTTCTTTCGGTGACTAATTTAATCTACTTAATGACTAGGTCTACTTTTATATTGAAATTAAACCGTCTCTTTTAATAATTTTTGTTCTTTCAAATGATCTTTCATAAATAATGTAATCAAAGCTCAATCAAGAAAAATGTCTTACCATAACCGAATAGTGATAGCGGTTTGGTCAATGTGAATTCGGGAGCAAAAGCAATATCATCCACCATTACATCGTTTCCCACTGCATCAACAGATAAATCTAGTTATAGATTATGTCTAATTTGTCCCAAAAAATAAAAATCCCACTCTAGCTTGTTTTGCTACAAGAAGATTACTAAAGGTCATCCTACTTTTGGCTGGAAACTAAAAGTCATCCGTCAAAAAGCTTTACTCTGAAAACTACAACAATAATAACAATGTTAAAGGCACAACCGCACAAGTAGGTCGTACAGACAACAAATTGATCTCCCGTTTTATGTCATCCACAAACATTTCTATGTTCTTATCAAAGGAACGGTGCTACATGACACTCTTCAATGTATGCGTAACAATGTGTAGCTTGTAGCTACTAAAAATCAAGCACAGGACCTTTGAACTAAAATGTGAGACTATAAATCCAGTACAATTTTAATGTTTAATGTTTCAGAGTAAAATATAATAAATTCTTATAATTATATGTCATTAAAGATATGGACAAGTTTTTGATCTTAAATACTTCTATTAAGGTAAAAACATTCTCTTGATGTCAAAAAAAACATTCTTTTACTCTAATTCTATTGAAATTGTTATTCTTATCCCCAATTTTTCGGAAGTTTAATAGAACAACTTGTGGCTATAACATCTATTTTTTAATTTTATACTAGATAGAATCTTACAAAAAGCTAATAAAATCAATTATAAAATTTGTAAGAATATACTTCCTTCGTTTCTTTTTACTCGCTATACTTCTCATTTCACGGACTCCTAGGCAATTTTTGGAGAAGAGAGAGGTAGAGAGTAAAAAGAAAAGGGACCCATGTGGGAGGAAAGAGATAGAGAGAGTTTATTGCCCAAAAAAGAAGTGTAGCAAGTAATATAAAACTTTCCATAATGGAAAGTGTAGCGAGTAAAAAGAAACTGACGAAGTATAATAATTGTAAGTGACACGAACAAGGCCAAAATACTAGTTTACTTATTAATTTGAAGGTTCACCTTATTTTATCTATTTCTTAAAATGTGTGCCCAAACCAAAAAAAAAAAGTACATAATTGCAGTCAGAATTTGTGCCCAAAATTTATGATTCATAAGAATAATTTCGAGTTAACTACCTAGTAAGGACCTAAAGTATGAGAGTTTTTTCCAACAAGGACCTCAACAATTTTTTTGATCTACTAAGGACCTCATATCTACTATGGTTACATTTTCCATCCAATATTATTAACTTTGTTTTCTTTTTGTTTTAAAAAATTGAACTGGCCCCACCAACTCAATTATTCTTTATCTCTTTCCATATTCCTCTTAATTTGACTTTAACTTTTTTTTTTCCATAAAACTATAAGTATTTTTATCAAATTGGTACTTTAAGATACATTATTTGATCACATGAACATATTTTAAAAAATTATCACATGTGTGTATTTTCAAAGATTTTCTTTAATCATATGAGTATTTCTTAAAATTTGGACTACTTATAAGTATTTAATAAATCTTCATTGACCATATAAGCCCTTTAGCAAAGTTATATATTCACCTCTATTTAAATCTTATATATTCTTAGAGTAATTGTCTCAGAAGAATTCTAAAGAATCGATAATTATATCTCTCTCAATTCTTTACCTTTTTTCTCTTTCATCTCTCAGACACTAATAAAAAGTCTCGGGTCAGTAGTTAATGAATTCATGCCACAACTATTCACAAAAGCGGGATAAAGGGCAAAAAATAAGGGGTGAAAGAAAAAAAATACAGAAATATAAAGAAAAATAAGAACATGTATTGCAATCTAGTCAAAATAGTTGTTCATATTGTCAAAAAAAATTTATCAAAAAACACATACCCTAGTGATTTCTTTTAAATACTCGTATGGTAAGATGATTTTTTGAAAAATACCCTTATACTTTGTATCATTATGTTTTTTAAATGCCCATATTGCGAGAAGCTATATTTTAAAATACTCATTTGGTAATTACTAATCAGACCCTACACAACCGTCCAACCATTTGTCTCTCTTAAAATATATCATGTTTGTGTAGGTCGTAGCTCTCATCCACCATCTTTACAAATCCAAAATTTATCCTAAAAGTTAAAAAATTTTCCTCTTTAGTCTAATTTTTTCCATTGATAGTGCAAATTTTAAAATGTATCCTCTCGCAATGTGGGCATTTTTAAAAAATAGTGATATTGGTATAACGGTATTTTTCAAAAATTTATCTTTTTTTTAAAAAAAAAATGATCATATGATCAAAGAATGTATCTTAAATTGTCAATTTGACAAAAATACTCATAGTTTTATGAAAAAAGAGTTAACGTCAAATTAGGAAGAAGATGGAGAGCGATAAAGAATAACTGAGTTGGTGGGGCCTTTTTAATTTTTTAAACAAAAAATAAACAAAGTTAATATAATTGGATGAAAAATGTAACCTATTGGATGGAAAATGTAACCATGGTTAATTTGAGGTCCTTAGTAGATCAAAAAAATTGTTGAGGTCCTTGTTAGAAAAAATTCTCATAGTTTAGGTCCTTATTAGGTAGTTAACTCGAATAATTTCATAAATGATGATCAAATTAAACTTTTGGGCACAACCTTAATCATATCATAAACATCCACAAAAAAAAAAAAAAAAACTTGATCATACCAAAATATAAACCAACTAGTCAAATAAATATAGGAAACAAGAAAGGAAATTTACTTACTAATTATCGTTGAATAAAAACCTCCTTAGCAGAGCTGGAACAGGTGAAAGATTGAAAGAAAGAAAGAGAGAGTATTGAGTATTTGAGAGTGAGGAAATGAGTGAGGAGTTATAAATACAGGCAGCGGTACCTAACAATCAAAAGAAGGGGTAGGTAAGCTTAAGAGAGGTTGGAGTTGTGTGCACCTTGCTCAATTCAATTCACTTGTCACTAAATTCCAGTCAAATATTTTTCTTTCTTTATTTCGGAGCAGAAAATTCTACTCAATTTTAGTAACTTTGATATGTTTATTACTTCGTTAGTTCGTCTAGCTGAGCCGCCAAGCTTGATACAAGTATACAACAATTTTTGCCACAAAACTCACCAAATTTCTTTTTTAAAAAATGGGAAATTTTCAACTATTTTGTTGGTGGTCTTATTAATGTAGGTCTACATACAATTATCTTTTCTTTCTTTTTTAATTTAAATGAACGACTAGTGCAGTTTTGTAAACGAGATTCGATTTCAACTTTGAATATCATTTATATAATATCTCTCTTATTCTTTATTAAAGATATATCTCATATTATATAGGTATGGTGTCCTCTTTTAAAGTGACTAAAATACCCTTAATGATCTAATTAATGGAATGAAAAAAATTACAAAAGCAAATCATTTAAAAATTCTCATTCCAACTTGCCATTTAAAACAAGTTTAAAATGGTATATGCATCAAATACTTCAATCAAAAATTAAATGGACAAAATATTTATACCTTACAAAAAAAGATGGCATACATAACGTGCACATGAAAAGTCTGAACATTCACTACCTTTGATACTCTTTAATTCAGTTAAACCAACTCATTATTTTTGTTCTTTCTGTTCAATATTCATTCACAAAAAATTAATGTTAACAATCACTCACAACCTTTTTATTTTTTTACATTAGCGAATTAATATATCTAAATTCATCTAACAGTTGAATTTTTCACATTTAAGTATAATCATAAATAAAGTACAAATGGAGTATCTAATAGAACAACATATTTTGAAATTAACGCACGCATCGCATGCATGTGAAGGCTAGTATAAAGAAATGGAGGAGTCATGGTGTCCCCTTAGAAATTTACTGAATTGCCCAATAAATCACTACTACCAAAAAAAAGGAAAATCAAAGTCAAACTCAAATATAGCATAAAAAATTTAACTAAAATATTGAAGGCAATCAAGTTATAATTGAACCACCAAAATAAGAAACATTGACTATAAGATTACATCAATCAAATATCTTATAATTAAATCACAAACACAATCAAGTGTTATATCAAAACGAAATTAATCAATTAACAAAGTGAAATGATTTATCTAACACAAAAGACTATGTTAATACATCGTACGAAATTTCAAAAACAATTCACTTAAAATTCTTTTTTATCGTTCATCAAATTTAATTTTAAGTACTTTAAAGAAAGACTAAGTAAAAAAATTAATAAAAAAAGGGTTAAGTGACATAAGCTTAACCACGAAGTTTAGCCAAATGAAATGTCTAATGTTTAAACTTGTACCCCTGATTATGCCCAAGAGACTAGAATTTATATTTAAAAAAAAATAATCAGACACGCATCGTGTGCATAAATTGCTAATACAAATATATAGGAAGAAGATTCTCGTTTATATTAGAAAGAGATACTTGGTGCACGATTTGCTGGCAAACACAATTATCAATGAGAATTTCCTAGAATCAAATTATTTTTTTAAGGGATATTATGAAAGAGCAAACCTCATTTTGTTCTCTTTTACCATTAATATTTAAACAAAATAGTTAAGTACTATAGTATATGTATGACAGTCAAAGTCTCATAGTGTGGGGTTGTGGACTTGTGAATTGTGATGTACTGGACTACATATTTGGAGTAGTCAAGATTCATAAAAAGTGGCTTGCACAAAATAACATTGACTGTCATCGATTAACTAGTTAATAGTATCCATTTCTTGAAGCTGTTATCTTAGTCAGTTAGTTGAGTCATGCATTTGTTCAATTTCAGAATAAGAACAAATTGATACACTCCATCTATCTGTGAGAAGATATGCAATATAACTGCTACGGCAGTCACGAATTGAGTAATTAGGTTTCAATAATGATTAGTTGTGTTGTGTTTACATTCTATCAATGCTAATTAATATACAACCTAATCTGTCGGGCCTTTTATACACAAGGATAATACTATGGCCCAGGTTTAGTCCAAGTACATAAGCCCAAGCTAATACAAATATATAATCCAACCCCCCCCCCCTCCCGAAGTTGGAGCATGGGGATCGCCAATGCCCAACTTACCACGCAAAAAAAAAAAAACTGACGAACACCCAAAGCTTTGGTGAATATGTCCGCCAATTGTTCGGTGGTGGAGACATGTGTTGTAGCAACAAGACCTTCGCGAAGTATTTTAAAGGTCCAAGGTCTTTCATGCGAAAGCAATCCCCGAGATAGTGTTTAAAGGAAGAAAGAGCAGCAGAAACATTGTCAGAAATAATCAAGTCATCAGATCAACATATATCAGGACATGAATACACACACCACCGCGATGATAGATGAAAAGGGAATAATCGGAGTAAGAATGAGCAAAACCATACTGTCGCAATGCGGTGGCTAGTTTAGCGAACCAACAGCGAGGAGCCTGGCGAAGACCATAAAGAGAGTTCTGTAAATGACAAACCTGGCCACAGCGACTGCTAAATCCAGGGGGAAGTTTCATGTACACCTCCTCAGTCAGATCACCATGTAAGAAAGCATTGTGAACGTCCATCTGGTGGACCTCCCAGTTCTGGGTTGCGGCAACCGCGAGAAAGGTCCGGACAGTGACCATTTTGGCCACGGGAGCAAAAGTCTCAGTATAGTCGATCCCCTCCACTTGATGGTTACCAAGAATGACCAGACGCGCTTTCAAGCGCTCAACATTGCCGTCGGAGTGATACTTAATTTTATACACCCAAGTGCTTTCTTTCCGGGAGGAAGATCAGTCATAACTCAAGTTGCATTATTCTCTAGGGCCCGAATCTCAGTGTGCATTGCGTCACGCCAACCCGAGTGAGACATAGCTTGCTTAAAACTCCTGGGCTCAACGCCCTCATCAACTGCAGCAAGAAACACACGGTGGCGCAAGGAAACATTATCAAAATTCACAAAGTTAGCTATGGAGTAGGAACACGTACCTGAGGAAGATGACGGAGCAGAAAGAGAGCGGGGAGACTCGTAAGGGGCACAACATGTGCAACATGATCACGGAGGCGAACATTGGGCCATTTTTCTCTATACCCGCGGCCCAAAAGAGGAAGGGGAGCCTCAGGTGCAGTGGTGGGCTCGGATGAGGAGGCAAGATCAGCAGGCCCAGTGAGAGGCGCGCTGGGGGAAATATTTGTGGGGAGTGGGTCAGGAGGTAGAGATTGGGTGAGAGTTGGGCCAGGAGGGGAAACTGGGCCGGGGTCAGTTGGTGAGGGAGATGCGGGGCTAACGGGGGTAGTGGGTGGGCTGGATTCGGTGGATGTGGGCTCATCAAGAGGAAAGAAAAGGGAGGAGGGAGTAGAAGGAACAAGTGGGGCAGGTTCTTGGGAGGTAAAGGCATATGGGAAAGCAATTTCATGAAATTCCACATCACGAGACACAAAAATATCACCAGTATTCAAATCATAAAGTTTTCATCCCTTTTTTCCGCTAGGGTACCCAATAAAAATGCATTTACGACTACGAGGAACAAATTTATTCCCTTTAGCTTTTGATTATGTGCAAATGCTAAACATCCAAAAATACGCAAAGCATCAAAGCCGGGGATACAACCATAAATCATCTCAAAAGGAGTCTTAGCATGCAACACACTTGAAGGGGTACGATTGATCAAATGGACGATCGTCAATACACATTCTCCCCAAAACTCAACAGGCAAATGAGCGTGAAACATTAAAGCACGACTAAAATTCAAAATATGTTGGTGTTTTCGTTCAACCCGTCCATTTTGTTGAGGTGTCCCGATACATGAGGTCTGGAACAAGATACCACTCTTCTCAAAGAAATTAGACATACAATTAAACTCTGTGCCATTTTCACTAAGAACTAGTTTGACAGTTGTTTCAAATTGACAGGCAACCATGGCAAAGAAAGAAGAGAAGTACTTATAAACCTCAGTTTTATTGCGCCAACAAATAAACCCAAACGGCACGAGAATAGTCATCAACGACAGTCAAAAAATAAGTAGCTCCACAAGAGGAAGGGGTGGTATAAGGACCCCACAAGTCACAATGAACTAGTTCAAACAAACGACTAGCTTTATTGGTGCTAACTGGAAAGCTATCTCGTGTCTGTTTTGCCGTAGGACAAACATCACAAACTTTATTTAATTGTTTTGGAGCACTACTAGAACGTATTTGAGGGAGCATCTTCACCACTTTAACCGAAGGATGACCTAACCTTTGGTGCCATAAGTCAAAGACACCCAGATCACGAGCTTCAACCGCCTTTGCCACGGCCACCTTACGAAAGTAGTAGAGCCCCCCTCGTCGTTCACCTGCTCCAATCAGCGTCCCCGAGGTTCGGTCCTGTATAACACACATAGCATTAATTAGTGAATTGGATAGTACATGGATTATCGGAGATCATACGGGAAACAAAAATCAGATTATACTGAAACTCAGAGACAAACAACATATCACGTAAAACAAGAGTACTAGCAAGATAGACATCTCCCTGTCGCGTGGCGAGTACAGTGGTCCCATTGGGAAGTCCAACAGGGCACCATCAACAACCCGTACCTTAGACAAGCACGAGATATTACCGGTGATGTGATGCGATGCGCCGGTGTCTATAATCCAATCCATACAACATGAATATGCACCTGCCATTCGGTCATTAGAGGAAAGATTTCGCTCACTGTTGATCAAGTTCATGAGCAGTTGCACTTTCTCGGGAGTAAGATTGGCAAGCGGAGTACCACCACTGGCAGACGAACCAAAGTTCACGTCCGACACCGCATGGGCTTTGGCCCCCCTACACCGCGTGCCATGCTGCTGCCAGTGCTGCCACGCCCAGCAAGCAACGACCCACCGCTGCTGTCTGCACTCGAACCAGCCCCTGCACGAGCTGCATTACGCGCGCGGATGCGCTCCTCATACCACGGACGATTTCCGTGAAGTTTAAAACAACCGCTCACCTCGTGCCCTCTTTGTTTACAATGAGAACACACAAGCTTAGATCTATCAACTCGATCAAAGCGTCCCTTGCCACGGTCAGTTTGTACGTACGTGGAAGGCCTGAACGCTTTCATGTGCGGGTCGACTACGACCAAGAGCACAAGACTGTTCTTCTTGTACAAGCATTTGATACGCCCGATTAAGGTCACCTAAAGGCTGTTACGATAGAAGGTTCGTACGCACAGTCCCGTAGGCATCATTGTCCACACCAATCATGAATTGGTGAAATATCTCTTCATCTCTATTCTGTGACAACTTCAACACAAGACCACAGGCACACTTCTTACACTCGCATGATGGTGTTGGTTTCAAGCGTGCCAACTCATCGTACAAACCTGTCAGTTTTATATAGTAACTAGTAAGCATCAATACACATTCCCGAGGTTTGCTTACACTCAATTATGGCAGCTCTAATCTGCTGAATACGTGGTCCATTTGCCATGCAAAAACGCCGTTCGAAATAATCCCACAACTCTTTGGCATTATCATGTAAAGGAACGGTACTCGCTATTTTCGGTTTCATACTACGTAATATCCACAACACGAGCATCGAATGCACCGTTTCCTAATCGAGGATACCTTCCTGTTTAGTGGGTTTGGCTATCGTTCTGTCAATAAACCCAATCTTCCGACGAGCACGAAGCGAAATAGTCATGGCTCGTGCACACGCTACGTAATTGTCCCCGGAGAAAATCACGTGCGTAATAAGGTTTCCCGGCTGATCACCGGAACTAAGATAGTACGGAAAGGAGATGGTGACGTTCCATCCTTCCTTACCGCCAACAATCGCTTTCTTATCGTCCCCTCCCATCACTGTCAAACTATGTTTAGGTTTAGGTTTTTGTGTTTAGGTTGCTGGATTTAGGTTGTTTACCAGCGGTGGACGAACGGAAAGCGATCAAGCAGCCGGTGAAATCACCACGGCTCTGTTACCATGCTACGGCAGTCACGAATTGAGTAATTAGGTTTCAATAATGATTAGTTGTGTTGTGTTTACATTCCATCAATGCTAATTAATATACAACCTAATCTGTCGGGCCTTGTATACACAAGGATAATACTATGGCCCAGGTTTAGTCCAAGTACATAAGCCCAAACTAATACAAATAGATAATCCAACAATAACAAATTGAATTATCAATATAATATCAATATTAACTATCAATCATGGTTCACTCACTTGACACCCTTTAAAAAAAACATGGCTCATTTTGAATCCTACCGTAAATCCAAATGTATGGATTTGAATTTACACGGATTGAGGGTGTTTGGAGTGGGGATTCACTTTCCTTTTCCCCTTTTTTCCATCCGTAAATATTATATCCAAAAAAACCTAAGTATTGAGATATGATTACTTGATGAGTGAGAATTATATCACTTTTACGTCTCGTTTGGTTAGTGAGTGGTGAACTGGTAATGATAATGAAATCTAGTGTAACTTTGTAATGATTTTCTCATGTCAATGACAATGGGAATGAAACTTTATCACAACACATGGATTTCCCTTATTAAATTTCCATTGCCACCCAATATCACCTTTTCAAGTGGTAACTAGTATTTGGGCTCGGGCGTTGCTCCGTATTGGTACTGTTTTACGAACTTAATATGCATTTTTTTCCATTCCCATTAAAATATATTAAGGAAAACTCAACATTTAAAATGTACAAATATAATAATGTGGACACTTAAAGCATGATTAAAAGTTGGTTGAGATGGTACTTGTGTCATGTAGAATTGCAAGAGGTTATGGGTTCAAATCTTGTTGCAAGCTAATTTTACTTTTGTTAATTTACATGACTTGTGTACACGTTGGACAATTCTAGTGAAGTAACAGAGATGCCACGTGGCGTGTATACATTGTCATGCACGCCTTTTAATATATTTGTATAGATGGATAATAATGAGATTTCAGTTGTTTTTGTTTAAGATTGAGTGTCGGTACTCAGCTTTTGCTGACGTGCGCTATGTTTGCTTTTGTTTGTGGTTGTTGTTCTTTCTCTTTGGGGTCGAATCTGTGATGACTCATGTACTTTGTACAATGGCGAGTAGTTAACACTAGAGCATGTTTCATGTTGGATTCGCGATGTTTAAGGTGAGAGGATGGCAATTCATAGAGGAACTTTGTATTCGAAGAGCTTCTATTGTAAATTATATATGAGTTCATATATGTATTGATTGTGTTATTGTTCTTGTCAAAGTTTTGATTCCTCTTAGATTAGTTTGTAATATTGAGTAGTTTCATTGGATTTGATTCTCTTTGGAGGTTGTTTCCGTAAAAGCGTCAACGATTTGGGTCTTGAGATTGAGAATATATATTATACTTTGTTGAGTTTGTAATTATTACTCGTGTTTGGGTTGTCCAATTTTGAAAGGAAATTATGCCGAGATTTCGAGCTAAATGTTGAGATTATTGATTAAGGTTGGTATTTTTTGAACCCTAATTTTGATTATGACATACAAACTAAGTTATAAACTAACAAATTGTTGAGTGAATGGAATTTGCAAGGTATCACTATATTGAGCAAAAAGAATACTAAGTCTAAGGAAGAAATCAAGTTGGATTTTGAAAACTAAATGAAGATGCTCAAGTGACTGATCCTAGAGTTGCATTGGAGCAAAAGAAACAAGCAGGTCTTTTATCTTTTAGTTCCTATCCAAGAAACGAATAAGTTTTGGTAAGGAACAATGGCTTAGTAAAAGAGAATGTTTGTTTGTTCCTCTATAAGGAACAGACATGTATGTTGGTACAATTAAATCTAAGTTAAATTAACTAAGTTGAAATCAAAGACACTTGTCATGAAATATGTGTGCAATGGTTAAACAGAGTCTATTAAGATGTTAAAGGCTAAATATTTTAGGAAAGATTCAGTTAATGATATTATTATTTGTTTAAAATTTGATTTTTAGGAAATTTAAGGAAAATATTTTATCTTTATTTGAAAATAAAATCCTTTTTTTTTCAAAGAAAACCTTTTAGATATTATTTGATAAAAAGGATTTAAATTTGGTTTTACTAATTAGAATAGTTTTTAAGGAAATATCGAATTTAAGAAAATGTTGCACAAGTAACTGCTAGATTTTCACGTTCAAATTGAACATGGTGTTTGTGGAGTTCATGGAACATGTTCCTTAAGCTAAGGAACGTCAAAAAAAATTTATACTACTACTACATGTTTAATCCCACGTTTCAAATGATGACTACATATACAAGTTCAACTTAGTTCCAATTTGTGTCTGACTAAGTGATTAAGTGAGTTAACTAATTAAAGTGATTGTACCTTCATTCTCTTATAAGTCATTTATTTCTTTGTCTTCTTACTAAATTCCACTAAGATAATCATTGCAATTTTGGTAGTGGGGTAAGCGATTTTGAGTGGAGTCCTATATAAGAGAAGCTTTCAGTGAATCAAGTTAAAGTGAGATAACTTCGAGTGAAGTTGAGAGAAATAGTTGTTAAGGCAACAATTGTTCGGGAACTTGAGTTTAGGAACTCATGTTGTGATCCTGAGTAAAATTAGGTTGTAACAAAGTTGTTTGGCCTAATTAGTGAAAGAGTTGAGTTTAAAGTCCCTAGTGGTCGCGAGGTTGTTTATTCTTGTTGGACTCAAGAAGTTTGTCCTTTTAAAAATATATCGTGTTCCTTTAACTTGTTTTCTTGTTTTCGTTTTATAATTCTGCAAAAGATACGTTTATTTCTATACATAAAATGCCCCCCCCCCCCTCCCTTGTAGTGTTCCTATTGAAATAACGGTATTAATTGATTTTGGAGTCCGGGGAGATACATTTTCTATCTAGCATAAACCCTTATAAACTCCCTAAAAATCTAGGATAAAGCATCAGACGAAAATAATGTTTTGGTAATGTTTTGATTGGCACGAGGCCTTACAAAAAATCTCTGAAACACTATAGGCACGAGCGCACCAAGTCTTTTGACTTTAGTAAGCAGCAGCGTGCTGCAAGGTGCAGGGAACCCTAATGACTGGTGCATGCATACCAAACCTTCTAAAAGCCCTTCTTTTCTTCTCTTTTGGTGCGGACGGGGTAAGTGAATGGTGCAGGTGTACCATGACTCAATGAGGCCCATTTTCATGCTTCCTTTGTCGTTTATTTAAACTTGCAACCATCTTAAAAGACCTCCATCTTTAATCAAGACACGACAAACACAAGGTGAAAGTGAATGTATTAAAAATCTGATCAAAAATTACCGTAAATCTAGCAAAAAGTCACGATGATCAATAATGATTAAAAAAATGAGATGGAAGGAAAAAAGGATGAAGAAAAGGGAGAAAGAGGATCAAAATAAGCTAGAAGCGCACTTATCAGGAAGATAAGGTGAAAAAAAACACCTTGTAGAATAGTGAATTAAATACTTCCGTTTTTCTAGTTTTTTCCTCTTTATTTTTTGGGTTCTTTTTTTGTTGTTCTTCTCTGTAATGTATTCATGAGACACTGACTTCGCTTTGCATTGTATTTTGGTATGTGTGTTGAAGTAAACTGGAAAAACCAAGATATCGAGTATATATATGTGTAATTATACATACCATGTAATAATGTATCATTTATAAAAAAAAATCTTATTATTTAGAAGAAACAACATTTCTAGTTAAGGATTTAAGACTCGCCAAATATAAAAAAAAATTGGATCCGCCACTGAATCTAGAGAGGAAATGTATTGCTTGCAAGTTCTATGATTGCTTGTAAATGGGGGAAATAAAAAAGGGAGGACAGAGAAAGGGGGTAAACAAGCGAGAGTGTACTAGTGAAAAATCATTGAATTGAGGCGACCATTAAGTGGCATATTGCTGCAATTTTCGCAATTAAGGGCACAACAATAGGTAAATTACCTATTGCTATAAAGAATTTTTTTTGCCATGAAATTCGAGAAGTAAAAATGTAGAAAGATAATTAAAACTACAAAACAATCCAACAAATACAAACAAAAGAGAAACCCTAACATCATTAGATCCTGCACCGAGGTGTAGGATGAGCATCCTACACCTTGCCCATGTGGCTGACTTTTGACAATATTTTTGAAAGTGGGCCAGCTCTTTCTCTCTCATCACGTGAAACAATTTTTTTAATGTACAAATGCATATGGTTTGGTGCACAATAATCTACGAGTGTACATATAGGGATTTTCAGTGATCAAAGCAATGACCATCAATGTACATTGTGATTTTATTGAATTTCGGTATAAGAATGTAATTGTACATATTGAATTTCATTAGTGAACAAACATCAAACACACCAGTGTACAAAGAATGGAAATTACTCACTTGACATATTTCGGTATGTGACTGTAATTGTACATATTGAATTTCATTACTGAACAAACATCAACACACCCAGTGTACAAAGATTGCAAGTTACTCACTCGACATCAACTTCATGAATTGGGTTACTTTCAGCTGGGGGATTGTCATTGTACATTTTGATTTTATTAATGAACAACCATGAAGCCAAGGATGTACAAGGAGGTTGAGTGTGGAAAAGAGAGAAGTGGTGAATTTCGGTATGAGACTGTAATTGTACATATTGAATTTCATTAGTGAAACAAACATCAACACACCTAGTGTACAAAGATTGCAAATTACTCACTTGACATCAGCTTCAGGAATTGGGTTACTTTCAGCTGGGGGGCTGTCATTGTACATTTTGATTTTGTCAATGAACAACCACGAAGCCAAGAATGTACAAGGAGGTTGAGTGTGGAAAAGAGAGAAGCGGTGAACAGTATATGGGGGGACATCAAATCAGTTATTAAATGGTGAACAGTAAATGTCAAATCATTTACTTTTTGAATTTTCGATTTTGTACATTGGATGTAAGGGGAATGTACATTGGCTGTCAAATCAATTACTTTTTGCATGTTGAATTGTGCGTTTTATTCTTCTTGCCTTGCGTTTTGGACAAGGTGCAGGATGCTCATCCTACACCTTGGTGCACCATCTACGCATTGAACATCAACACATGCAAAAAATGAGATTGAAAATTCCAAAAAATACTAGTGGAAACTAACTGCAATAGGAATCCAAAAATACAAAAAGCAAGTATCAACAACAAATACAAAAAAAGAGAAATCCAACAGATACAAAAATATAAAAAATGACAAATCCAACAACCTAAGATCAGATAACGAAAATTAAAAACTAACTACAATAGAAAAATAACAAAAAAAAATTAAATAAGAACCAATAAAAACTAACTACAATAGAAAAAACAAAAAATGAGAAATTCGCAGAAACTTCTCAGATCTTGTGGTTTAGGGCTTCGCGAGCGGTCAAGCGACAGCGCTGGACTTTGCGAGCGGTTGATCGACAGTCCTGGGCTTCGCGAGCGACTAGCGCAAGCCGTGTGCGTGATTGGCGATGACGAAAGAGACGAAGGATGAGGATAACATAGGAGAGAGATCGCCGGCCGATTCGAGGTTGTTGCCTTCGCGAATATTTCCAGCGGGTCGAGTGCAAATGTACAATAGACGAAGAGAGGCGGCTTGAGGAGGCGAAGAGAGAATTTTCGGCGGGTAGAGTGTGAGAGACAAAAGAGAATCATAAGTACTATATACAGCCAAAAAAAAAAAGTTAAATACAGTATCTAAAATTATGCCTAACTTAATCATGATTAATTTAAATCTTTTTAATAATATAATTGCACAATTATTACTCACTCCATAGCAAATTTGAGAATATAATTTCACTCACCACAAACACTTTTCTCTTTAACGCGTAAGTCATATTTTATATTTTTCGGGTTGTGATTATGGAAATGGGATCATTTATCATAGATGACCCCCCAAAGCGGGGTCAATTGTCATAGATGACCCCCCCCTAAGGATAGGTTAGTCTTTTAATATGTTTTGCTATATTTAACCCTTTTTTTTGCTGTATATAGTACATCCCAAGAGAATTTGAATGAGGGTGAGAATTTCTCGACCAAAGCTTCAGAGGAGAGAGAGTGAAGGAGGAAGAGTGCTTCGCCTATTATGTCAAGAATAATAAATGGACAAAAGAACAAGAGAACCCTAGGCATTTTATATTACTAAAATGAAACTATTGTTGCGGTTTATGTTAGAAACATGAATAAGATACCCTAAGTCCCTAACAAACACTTTATATTACTAAAATGAAACTATGGTTGCGGTTTAGAAACCGCAACAATAGATGAAAATATAATTACTTTTAAATTATTTAAATCTATTGTTGCGGTTTCGGTTAGGTTTCTAACAGAAACCGCAATAATATGTTATTTTTCACATTGATTTTTTTTTTTCACGCGGTATAGTGCTGCATATGGCCAAAACCTCAGCAATTCTACTGCAGCAATATGTTATTATTCTACTAGTACCTAGTGGTGGTGAAAGCAATTAGTAGCTAGGTTTATAGGAGGCAACATCGAAATGTTGACTTTTATGGTCGGAATCCCAAATTCATGTGCTGACTATCATGGAAGCATCTTAAAAGATGTTTTTGAGCAAAATAAGTTTTTGAAGATACTTCTAAAATAAAAGTGCATTTTAAAAGATACTACCTAGCAAATTTTTCAAAATACGAAATAGTAGTTGTCGCGTGGTAAGGTTTGTATAATAATTGTATCTGATGAGCTTAAGGTTGTGAGATCAAACCCCACTAGAGGCACTTTAGAGCGGTGGATCCCCTTACCATCGCTCTACTCCCGTCTCCTAAAGGGTCTTGCATGTGAAATTGGGTCGGATTAACCTTTGCGAAGTTCCGATCTAGTATGACACTAATTCTTTACCAATTAAAAAAAGCAAATTTTTAAAAATACTATACACAAATTCAAGCATAATTTTAATAAACTTACCCTTCTAATCATTAGACTGCAGGCTATCATTCAAACATTGGATGTTTCCAGCCAACTTGATCCCTGGTTACAAGTCTTACAACTTCATTACAACTGACAAGTACTCCAATTCATGGATGCAAATGTTGCTGGGCCAAACAATACACAAACGTAAAAACTAGTTAAAATCGGGAATGTATGTTTGTGTTAATTTTTATTTTAGTTGGGCTCAGTTTGGTCCATATCGTCGGGCTGACAACACGGTCAGTACATAGACCTCTTAACGGATCGGTCAAGTTAAGTAATAGTTGAATTTTTCAAGGTTGCGGTGATATTTTGGTCGACTGGTTTTAAGTTTGAATCATCCAATTAAAACATTGGATTTTTTTTATTTTTTTTTTTGTAAACAAAGCATCCAATACTTAGGGCTTGTTCTCTTCGGCATAAAACAGCTGAACTGAACTGAACTGAACTTATTGGAGCTGAACTGATCTGAACTGAACTGAACTGAACTTATCAGAACTGAACTGAACTGAACTGAATTGAATTGAATTGAATTGAATTGAATTAAATTAAATTAAATTGAAATAAACTGAATGTAATAAATATATTAGTAATATTTTAAACAATAATAATATGAATATTAAATAATAATTATAATGATAAGTAATAATAATGAATAATAGTAGTATTTTGGATATTTTAAATGATAGTTATAAATAAATAATATTAATAATCATAAATTAATAATAATTAATGATAATAATGATAATAATGATAATTAATAATAATTATTTTATATTATTTGTATTAATATATTAATACTTGATGATGATATATAATAACAATAATATATAAGAAGTAAATTAATATTACTATTTTAATAATTAGATTTAATAATATAAAAATATTTAGTAATAAAAATAATGATTGGGTTGGACCGCAAAAATTACATCATAAACCGTCTTGATGCAATTTGATTGGTTTATGGGCTAAAAAAAGTGGGTTTATTTGTGCTTTGACCTAAACCATAATCACCTAATAATAATAGTAATAATAATGAGTAAAGCTATAATAAACAAAATAATATATAGAAACAACAACAACAACAACAACAACAACAATAATAAATAATATAATAATAATAATAATAATAATAATAATAATAATAATAATAATAATAATACTTAATAGTAATGATATATATTTAAATAATAATAATCGTAAGAGTAATTAGTAAAATAAATTATACCAACATAATAATAATATTTAACAAAATGGTTATAAAAGAATGGAGCTGAACTGAACTGAACTGAACTGAACTGATCTGAACTGAACTGAACTGATCTGAACTGAACTGAACTGATATGAACTGAACTAAACTGAACTGATTGGAGCTGAACTGAACTGAACTGAACTGAAGAGAGCTGAACTGAACTAAACTGAAAATAAGCTGGGGAGAACAGACCCTTAGATAAAGCTTTTAAAAATATCCTTACGATCCTTTCCAAAAGGTTCCATACAATAACTAGGGGTGTGGAAAGTAGCCTAGTTACATTACAACTAGACTCCATCATATGAAAATGTTTAGTTAATACATCCGCAACTCTGTTAAGTGTCCTGCAACAGAACTCAATCTTCACTTTTGGCATCGTTTTCCACAGTTTTCTACATATAGAAAGTATACTCGCATATTTGTAAGAAAAGTCAACCCTACCCTTTAGGAGGGATACACCAATCATATTGTCCGAATAAATAGTTGCAAACGTAAAGTGATTAATATTGGTTATAAGTAACCTGTAATAGCCCTGTTTTTAAGAGCGTTTATTTAAACGTTAAATATATTTATTAAGTTAATTATGTTTCCGAAATTCTTATTTTGTTTGAGTTGGAGTTAAATTATATTGACGTGTTGGTTATGTATATATTTATTTTATTTTATTATATGAGATGATTATTATTATTATTATTATTATTATTATTATTATTATTATTATTATTATTATTATTTTGTATTTTGGGTTTGTGCAATTAGTTGAGCGGTATTTTGCAAATTAGAAAATTATAGTCAGTTCCTTGCACCCCCTTTGTCGGTTAAGAAAAGATTCCCAAAACCCATCACTTTATGTCATTCTCTCTCGTGGATTGTAGAATTTCAAACCCCCAAAACTCAAAACCCAAACCTCAACCCCCGTGAAAAGATAACTCGAAACCCCAAATCCTCAATCTCTCTCTCGTCCCCTGCTTCCTGCCTCGCCGGATTTCGGTTGTTTCATCGCCGGTGACGCACGTTGTCTTGGCCTTGCTGCTCGTCGGAGTTGTGCGTGCGGTGCTGCTCGCAAGCCACCACACCGCTGTTGTCGTTGTTGGGATTGTTGGTGGTGGTGATGCACGTTGTTGTGGTGGTGTTGTGTGCCACTGCTCTTGGGTGATGGTTGTCTATTGCAGCGGGTGTTGTGTTACATTGTTGTTGTTGTTATTATTACTGTAGTTGGAGTGGTTATGTTTGATGTTAAGTTTAAGAGTTATGAAAATGTGTTTCACTAGATTTTATTCTTGGATTTAGTTAATTTGATCAGTGTAGTAGGTTGTTTTAAGAAAGGTTAATTAGATTAGTTTCTTCAATTGAGATTTTGTGAGAATGGTTAGTAATTAGTCTTGTCATTGTTATTGAGGTTAATTGTGGAGGAATGTTATGGTATTCAAGAGAGTTGATGGAGTTGTGAAGTTCTCAAAGTCTTTATATGCTAGAGCTAAAGAATGGATTGCGTATGAGGTAACTTTTACGTTCAGTAAAATCATTTACTCATGCCCTTCTGTGTGTGGATATCTCTATTCTATTTTTTGTAATTGAGTTCGTACTATGGCCATAGATATGAATATGATGATGAATGTCATTGATTGATTATGAATATGCAACTGTTTTGCTGGCTTAGTTTAGGAACTGAAAATATAAAGTGGGCAAGGTATGGGTGGAGGACGGTTACTTCTTTTGACCTGATATGGTCGGCTACGCTCCATAACGAGCCTTGGGGGTAGTATTGCTGGCTCCATAACAAACCTTGGAGGCAGCGTTTGTCCAAAGCTTGTACTTGTACTGATTGTTTAAGAGAGTGAGCTATGCCAGCGTTGTAACAGAAAAGAAATGATTTAATTTGAGAAATAAAAATGTTTATAACGGACTGAAGTAAAGGTTACGAATTTTCCACTCATTTTGGAATTTTGTTTGTTTTGTATTTCTTCCCTGGATTTGCAGGTTTGGTAGCAAGAGCTCGAGAATGGAAGTGAAGCGAGATTATGATGTTGTCCTAGATTATTGATTGAGTTTGTATCTAGATAGTTGATTTGAGAATAGTTATTTATATTTTGTTGTATATAATATTTGGAAATTTTAGTCCATTATTGGTGTATTTAAGGACATTTTTCCGCTGCGAAGTGATTTATTTAAGAGTTAATTCTAGTTTATGGTTGTCGAGTGTATTTCGCTAGCAGCTCGGAAGAGCGAGCTGTTACATAACCCTTCATACACATCATTTAATTCCGAAAGGAGGGGGTCTAATGCATAGCTTCTCCTCCCAAACCCTAGAATCCATGATCCTGTATGGTCTTTAACAACTCCACTCATACCCATCGGTTCCGTTTTTTCCATAAAGGAAGCATCTACATGGATTATACGAGAACCCGGTTCATGTGTAGGAAGAATTCGGGGGGAATGGATTGGGGGTTCACTAATATGAGGGCTTGATCGAATGCGATTACGCGCCTGCATAGTCGCTCTGTGGATAACAACATTAATCGTGAGCGGGGCGGGAACCGCGAAAACTACACTCATTCCGATCTTTCCAAAACATCATACATAAGGGAATAGAATACTCCAACTAATACTTTTATACTCAAACTCAGCTTCGACATTAGCCCTCAATCAGTCTTGGAAAGACAAGTTAATGGGAAGGTTTGGCGCACAAATCAACCAAATTTTACTTGAAGAGGGGCAATCCCTGATGAATATGAGGGGAATCTTTAGGCCCCCCACGACATCGAGGGCACGAGGCATCATTTGTGATTTTAAAATAGTAAGCAGACTTTTATGGGGAAGACGAACTAGCCAGAGGAGCCAGAAAAATAATTTTAATTTTGATTCCCCATTACCTTTCCATACCCATTATAAGTTTTCATCAGGCATGATAAGAAGGGTTGCATAGGCTTCTCCCAGAGAGAAACGCTGCACCTGTGCACAGTGAGGGATAATCAAATCATCGATATCACCATGTGTATCCCACCTCAAATGTTGACACGGCGTGAGTTACTTTCGTAATGTTATGATCATACCATTAAACTATGATTTGAACGATAGTTGTACCTATGACATAAGGTCAATTCAAAAAACTCTGTATCATTTTTATCAAAAAAAAACATTATTCGGGACATCGTCCAAGATGTCAGGACCAACAACTATTATTTGTTCAAAACACAATACATAGGAATATAGCTAGGTTGACCAACATGTTAAGTGGTTTGAAATTGTCATTTATATTTCTATATCCTAGGCTATATATAAAATAACATTTGTACAATATGCATCACAAATAGCAAGTCACAAATAATGGAATAATTGATGGTCAAAAGGATCCATATAATTGCTATCAAGGTCCAACTAAAATCATTCCAAAACCAACAATTATACTAATTAAATGCAATTTAGAGCAAGCCGCAATCTAACCAAACAAATATGCTACGTCATTTAACTTTATTGTAATTCATTTCTTTGAACTTTTGAGTAATTTTGCAACTACTTGATTTTTATATAATTTTCCGTACCAGTTTTTACTTTTTAAGATTTTTTATAGATAATTAACTACTTAACTTGTTTTTTTGTAACTTTTACTACTTTTCTCTTAATCAATTGACGATTTAGTCGTACACCATATTTTTCAATACTTTGTATCCAATCTATTGCATTACGTAATAATTTTCACTTTCCACATAAACTAACTCAAAAACAAATCGGGTCGATATTTGTCCACTAATTTCCTATATGTTAGGATTTAAATATGAACCCTAAATAAAAAATTTAATCAAACCTTACTTTTCGAGTCAACTCGAAATCAAGTAGGTTTCAAGTTATCAATTTTTTAAAAGTTTATCATCATATCACAATTCACACGTTAACTAGGGGGAATAAATGAATAATAATTTAGAAGTTGAAACTTTGACGCAAGCAAATGGCCGCGTACAAGTAAAACCAACGAATGGACGAGGCCCAACGAGCCACAACATGAGTTTTGCGCGCGCTAGAATCACATTACCACGTTCCTTGCCTACGCTACCAATTATTAAGCATACATTGCGCCTTATATTTGCCACGCTGCCAATTATTTTACACTCTTATTGTGCATTAATATCCAACATGTCATACCTTTTAATCCTACTTGTAAATCAATACACACAAAAGCGTGCGCCATGCAACATCCTTCCATTCTTTTAACACTCGCCTTCTAAATTCTAACGATTTTCATATTCCTAATCCTTCTCAGAAACCTCTTTCTCACATCTAAATAAAATCCATCAATTTTTACCAATTTTTTTCAACATCTTTCAAACATTTATCTTATCATCCAACAATTCTTTTAAATCCCTACTTTATTATACTTCAATCTATTTAAAATCTACCACTTACCCAGAAATTCTCTCTCGATTTCAAGACTACCCATCTTGATTATTTCTCCAGATTTCTTCGGAATTTTTTCTTTTGATTAGATTGAGTGTTTGAGTCTCTTTTCAATCCCCTTTTGTAATCCTACTTTATACTTCAATCTCTTCAAATTCTACAACCTACCCAGAATTTCTTTCTCGATTTCAATACTACCAATCTTGATTTTTTCTCCAAAAAATTTGGAATTTTGTTTTGATTAGATGGAGTGTTTGGGTCTAGGTTCAACCGGAGGAATAACGATTCGGACTCACCGAGTCGGAGACCGAGTCACGTTACCGAGTCAGACTCAAACTCGTTACGCCTCTGCAAGGATTATTCCTGCGAAGGCAATAATGGCGAACTCCTCGGCAATCGAGGTAGTTCAAAAAAGTAGGACCCATGTGAGAGGAGAGCCGGAGAAATTTGACCATTGGATTAAAGAATCAGTTGGCGAGATCGTTAAGAATCTAAGAGAAGCGCCCTTATTCGTCCACGTGTACAACGAACGAGGTACCACGGTAAAAACAGAGAAAGCAGTTGCAGAGAATTGGGCCCACTTGAAGGGTAAATGGGTAAAAGGAGAGGAACCTTCACCTGAAGGAATCATACTTGTGGAGGAATTAAAAGAGGATGAAGTGGGAATTTATGAGGAAGATGAGGGGCAAAATAGGGATTTTACTAAGGCTTTTGGTGTGTTAATACAAGGAAAAGGGGAAGAAGGTGGTGTAGCTTGTTATTTGTTGAAAACTAGTAAAGTTGGGTGTGCTAATTTGGGGTTGTTTTGTACACATTATTGTTTGGTAAAGGTACAAAATTTTAGGGAAACAGCAAGATCACAACTTACTAGTTGTTGGTTGGTATAGAGTATGGGTGAAAATTGGAACTTTGGTGGAGGATGATGATATTATTGTTCAAGAAATTATTGATGTTTTGAACATGTACAAAATATTTAATTTAGTTGATGATGATTAGAACAATTTGAATATATGAGAAGTTGTTTTGATCAACTTTACTGTGAAGTATTGTTACTTTAAAGAACTTGATTTATAAAATAGTGAATATAGTTCCTTTATGATCCAGTCTTATTTATATGTATTCTAGTATGGTAGTAATGAATTCCGAAACTTGGATATTGTTTATAAAATACCTTTTGTTATATAGCTTAGTTTTATTATTTGTTTCTATAGTTTTTTTGGTGCAAATTTGCTTCTATATAGATGTGAGAGATTGGTATCTTGATTCTTGAATCATAGTGTCGAATACATCCCCAAAGTTGTGGCTTATGCAAGTAAACGCAAGTTTTAGTGACATCTTCATGATCAACATTTAGCACAATACTAGATATTACTAATTATGCTTCATAAAAGCCATCATAGTTAACCATTGTGGTCAGTTGCTTGTTAGGTGTTTATTTTAATGCCGCAAGTGTACGTTGTCGTAGCACATATGGGTCGAATTGAGGGAGGTGCAAGATTAACCACTACTTGATTTTAGATCACAAAATAGTTACACAATCCAGAAATGAGGAATAATCTATAAACTTAAGGCTAAACTAAGGACAAAATATGATAAACTATATGAATATGGTAATTAGATCACTAAGATTAAGCATCACCACTAATATGAATTGATCAAACCACAAGTCACATCCCAGTTATTCAATTATAGCTTAGGCGAGATTAACGACATTCTCTTATGACTCAGTAATAAAGCACAGTTGCGAACCGAAACTAAATACTCGATCATTCCTTAATACCTAGAACTCACTTTCGTGATAGCAAAATGCCTAACTAACATGCATGTCTCCTATTTTCATGGCTTACACACATAATTAGAAGCATTAAGAACCAATGTCAAATAATTTCCAATTCTAGTTCTCACCTATTTTCATGAGAGAATTCAAATCAATAACAAGATTATCTAAATTAAGACCCAACTTTCGTTGATAAACTTAATTAATAAAATAAAAATTTAGCATCGAACAAATATTCCTAACTTCAACTCCAACTTTTATTGATAATATAAAACTAGGGCTAAATCAATATGCACAATTGACAATAACAACAATCTTATCAAACACTAGATATATAATTCAATACATGTGAATTAGAGAAGAATTTACATGATCAATCCATACTAGGGCTCAACTCAATCCTAGATTAAAAAACTACTCACTAATCATGACAAAAAGAACAATAAACATAATAGAAGACATAATTCAAATAATAATCAAGACAAGATAAGAGAATAAAACTTGATTGAATTTGAAGATGAAGATGAAATCTTGAATCTTGAATCTCTCCAAAGTAACAATAGGAAATAAACTAGGGCATAAACTAGATAGAAAAGTAGAGAGGAAAAATAATGTGATAGTGAAAAGTGAGTAAAAGATGTCCTATCCTAATTAAAAAACCTCTAATATATAGTTCTAACTCCCAATACTAGTAGTAAACCAAATTACAAGATAAAAACCAAATAAATCATTAAATGGCCGAAATTATCAAAATCGCGTACGCGTAAGAAGTTTGTGGCAGACTGGGCTAACTTTGAAAGCCCATATCTCTCAAAATATAACTCGTCTTGGACTGTGTGACCTATCGTTGGAAAGCTCTTCAAGCCTACTTTCTAATTCCACTGGAATCAACCTAATATCAGCATCAAGTCAGATGTTATGGATAAAATAGTGAACATGACTTGATTTCCACAATTCTATCAATGAATTCCAACTCCAATGAGCTCCAATTTGCACTCAAATACATCCAAAATGATCCTTATCAATGTAGCTTGCTTCCAATTGCTCCTAAGTACTCAAGCTTGTCTAATAATACTTTAATTATATTCTCGATACCTAAAATTCATCAAAGAATACCAAAAACGCACAAGAGGAGTAATATTTCGCAGATTAAGTAATAACATGCAATTATGAACTATAGTACACCTAAATGCTCCTAGAATGCAACTTAAATGCAACTAAAACCTACACAAAAATCCGACACATCATTGCTCCAAGAGATTAATAGGTGTTGGCTTGGGGAAGATGAATGACGATCTAGTGATTTGTAATTGATTGTTAGGGTATCTTATTCATATTAGCATATCTAACCTATTACAACAAGAGAAAACACTTTTTTTTACAAAAAATAAATATTGTTTAGAATTGAAGGAATAATTGTAAACTATCCAAGGCCCAAGCATTTAATTCCTTTTCAAAAATTACATAATTGGAATTTGTTCTTCTTAATCAATTTTAACTGATATAAACCAAGTTTACAAATATTCTCCCTTCTCTATTTAACTATATCATAAGAAAAATTAAAATATTAAATAAAATAAGTCAAATTCAAATCCTAACACGACTACCCTTTTATTTACCCTCTCATCACTTCAATTATTTCAATAAGAAATCATTATACAACATCATGTTTCAACCTTCAATTCGTTTTCATTTTGATTTTTAAATTGGGGATGGATCGTTTTATAACATGATCTCTATATGAATGTGAATTTCCTTCCCTGAATTTTTTCTTTTATCATATACCTCCAAGCAGAGGGGTAGATGAGGGTGTGCAAGGAGCCCAACAGCACAGACCCCCAAAATTATAAAGGCCCCAAAATATATTATTTTGAATATTTTACTTCATATTTGAAGAAATCTCCCTTGTTTCCCACCCTTAATAAATTTGTCAATGATTTATCTTTAGATTTTCAACTTTCCACCTTTATAACTCTAACCTTCATCTTTATTTTCTATAAATTTAGGGGGGCACTTTTCATGTTAGAACTGGGCCCCAAAATCTTCAAGACGGCCTTACCTCCAAGAGATAACGAAGATTATGTAAAGGGAGAAGATTATGTAAAGGCCTTTTCTTTGGATTAAATCCTACATTCACCCAGGATCATACTTTCCAAGCTAAGCATTGGACAGAAAATCATGTACATGTCTTTGCTATAAGGTCGTGTATTACGTGTTGTTTGAAGGTTGTTTTATGACCATAGCACGAACCAACCTCTAGACTTGGAATCTGGTTTTTCCATCCTTTCATTCTTTTGTTGGTGCTGATTTCTTGGATTAGGTTGATGCGCTTATATGTGGAATTTAGATCCGGATGTGAAAGAAGGAATGACCGGTAATAAAAAGCATAGGAGATCCTTACTAATAAAGGAAGTATATTGTAATAGTATTATGAATTGTGATAGGTCACGTGGACAAATAAGGGCGCTTTTCTTAGATTTTTTTATGAATTGTGATAGGTCAAAAACAATTTTTTTAACTATTTCGAGACAAAATTAAAAGACTAGAGAGTATAAGCTAACATACATAAGGTGGAATTTTGTAACACTTATATCTTGTTGCACTACCATTAACTTGGGTTTTCTCACTTTCTGCCATATTTGTTAATTCGCTACTTTCTTTGCCATGCCAATTTAAGTAGCCATTTAAAGCCTAGTTTAGCAACTTAACCCTCAGGCCTCAACACTCAACAGTCATCAGTCAACAGTCAAGTGGTCAACACCAAGTTGAAAGTAATATGTGCACTGCAAGGGACGTGTAGGCCCTAGCAACATTCACACACTATATATAGAATTTTTAACAAAATCATAAACGCATCATTCAGATTGTATAGAAACGTAGAACTAATTAACAGTGGAAGATACCAAAAAGTGGATCACTAATACATATACACGAATGCATCAACTGCATATATCGAAGCACCAAAGTTGGGATTGTTTTTATAGTGTTCTAATCTTAATATATGTTTGTGCATTTGTGCTATGGACGTGGACAATTGAATTTGTTATTGTCATTATGTCATTTTTATTGACATTAAAGCAAAGTACAATAATATTGAACAAGAAACACAAGGACGAGGAAACAAAAACCAATAGAAAACATAATAAAATACTTAAGTGCGAACTCTATTATATCTGAGCTCGCAACAAGCTATTTGGTAGGCTTGCTCCACCCCCGAACATGAAACCTTAACCACATTACAAGTCCTGAAAGTTTTTGCAATATGGTTAATCGCATCAATGGTCCAGCGTATGCTAATATCCAATGTTGTGGTAGACCTCAAAAGTTGCACTAGATCTCTTGATGATGTTAGAATATGCGTCTACGTATGATGATGATCCTGAACCCATGTCAAAGCTTGAAGACATGCTGAAGCTTCCGTGAAAATGTTGGACGACGCATAACAAATTGAACCATGATGTATAGGTGAAGAGTGTGTATCCATCACCCCTACCCAATTAAGCTATACTATCCATACCTCTGGTTTTGTTCCGTGTACCAGCTATTTGAAACGTAATGGATGGAATACCATGAATCTGTTGTTCGATGTGGGCAACGTGAAATTCTGGTGGGGTGGAGGGGTCTAAAGGGTTACGGGTGGGATCATAGGAATTGTGTGTGAAAATGCCATGTTGGCACATACTTTCTTGTAATTCCAGAGTAATCAGGTTGGCCGTTGGTCTTTGCTGTCGAAACACTTGCGAATTACGTTATTTCCAAATAGCCCATATGGTACCAATATAAGTAGGTAGACATGAGCCAGAATTCCGATCTTCCGTGTACAACAATCGATCTACCCAATAGCTTAACCAATCTGTAAAGGACATGTGTACCATGTTGTTGATATGCACACGTAATGGGCCTTGGTCCCATGCTTCTAGAGCAAGCGGACAAAAACGAAAAAGGTGGTTAACATCTTCTTGATCATGAAGACATATGGGACATTCACCAGAGTTGGTAATTTCCCGTAAGTGGAGGTTGGCTTTGGTGGCAATACCATTATGCCAGATTTTCCAAAGAAAAAGTTTCCATTTAGGCATGATTTTCAATCTCCAAAGAATGCGGAAGAATTGCATATCAATGGTAGAGGTCGTGCTACATATTTCATTTTACTATTGGAGGAGCATATTGTAACCTGATTTGGTTGTGTAGACTCCCGATTTCGTGTGCAGCCAATATTGTATATCGCTTACCATTTGAGAAACGGGATGTTCAATACTTTTTATTAGCCGTATTGTGGCCGGTTCAAAGAAAGAGTTAATTGAACATTCCAACCTTGTTGATCTGGTAGGATAAGATAAGCCACTTTAAGTTGTCGAACTGCGACCAAAGGGGTAGTATCCTTAAAAATAGGAGTGTAACCTAGAAGCCATTTATGGGTCATAACCCCAATTTGACATCCATTTCCCACCTTCCAGGTGTAGTTATTGTTGAGGAGTGTTTCAGCATTAAGGAGGCTCTGCCTACCCCAAGAAAGTTGACGATGATGGAGTCGATACATGTGACGCGGTAGACGAGAATTATGATAAACGTTGGATAGTAAAAGATGTGGATTCTATTTAATGCGCCATGCTTTTTTCATGAGAAGCGCGGAATTAAACAGACCAACGCTTCGGATTCCCAAACCCCCGGTCGTGCAAGAGCGATGTAGGAGATCTCGATGCTTCCAATGAATACCTTTTCCATGTCTATCCTTCCAAAAAAGCTAGCTAATATACTATCAATTTTGTTAATAATTGTAGCCGGAATCTGAAAAATAGAAAGATAATGCCTGATTGTCCCAATAAGAATCGAATTGATGATAATAATCTTGGCCAATTGGGAAATATCAAAGTGGGCCCATTGAGATATTTTTGGAGTGATTTTGTCAAGTAGCGGAGTAAAATGTCGAACCTTTGTGTCCTGTATATTAATTGGAATGCCCAAATACGTTCCAAGAGAAGGAGTTGAATCCATACTGAGAATTGCTTTAAACTGTTGTTGATGCGCTAGCGAAATGTTGGGGCTGAATTTAACAAAATATTTACGAAGATTCAAAATCTGACCAGAAATATCACAGGATCGATTGATAATTGTAGAGATACCCTGACAAGCCTCCGTTGTCGCCTTAATAAAGAACGTTGCATCGTCTGCGAAGAACAAATGAGAAATGAAAGGTGTTTGCTTGTGGATTCGAATTCCTTGGAATTGTCGTATATCAGTAGCCCAGTTGTCATTCGTGATAATATGTCCATACAAAAGAGGAATAGATACGGAGAAAGCGGATCTTCTTGCCGAAGACCACAAGAAGGTGTGAAAGAAAGCGGATCCAATTTCAGAGTTGCTAAAAACTTATGATTGCATCGCTGTTTATTGATAATATGCATGTAACACCCCTCTGGGGACCACGAGCCCGCTAGTAGATATTGTCCTCTCTGGGCCCTAGCCCGCAAGGTTTTTCTTTGGAGTGGGAACGGCCCACCCAAAAGGCCTCTACTAGGTTGAGGTATCCACCTCTATATAAAGAAGGCTTTGTTCTCCTCAACTTCCGATGTGGGATGGCTTTTACTCCCTTTCCCCACCCCCTTAAAGGGTGTTTGCGTCCTCGAAGGCACGACAGGACATCAAATCGGGCCCTGGCTCTGATACCACTTGTAACACCCCTCTGGGGACCACGAGCCCGCTAGTAGATATTGTCCTCTCTGGGCCCTAGCCCGCAAGGTTTTTCTTTGGAGTGGGAACGGCCCACCCAAAAGGCCTCTACTAGGTTGAGGTATCCACCTCTATATAAAGAAGGCTTTGTTCTCCTCAACTTTCGATGTGGGATGGCTTTTACTCCATAAATTTTCCCCCAATTTAATTCACCCAAGAACCCTAATTTAACATACCCAAACTTTGAAACTTAAACAAAACTGAAATTCGAAATTTAAAACTAAAAGTTAGAACTTACTTGAATATGGAAGATAAAAATCACACAAGAAGACCCGAAAAACGCCCTTTTGATCTGAAGTTCGTCCCAAAAACTTCCAAAATAAAACCCAAATTTTACCTCTTTGAAATACTCACAATATCTAAGTATTGAAAAAGGTAGATGAAGGAAAGTTGAATCGTGAAGAAAGTTGAACAAAATTCATGAATTTATGGTATTGAATCAAAAATAAGGGAAAAATAAATGGAGAAGAAGATGATCAATGTGAGGAAGGCTTCATCCTTTTTTTTTTTAAAGCTACTGCACGTAGGTTAGAAGAGGGATGAAGACTTTCTTTTATTTTTCTTTTTACTTTCTCTCTCCTTATACTAATATGTATTAGATAGTAACCTAGTAAATCTAGGAATCAGTTTTTTTCTTTTTTAACCACTTCAAAGGTAAAGTCAAAGTTAGTAAAAAAAAGTATTTTTTTTTAAAAGAAATCTGAAATCATTTTTATTAAATAAATTAATGTAACTAATTACTATACGGGTATAAAATACGGGGTGTTACAATGCATGAGCTCATGTGTGAGTAATATATTATCCTCCATATGGCGTCCCGGGATGAAAGCATTTTGGTAGTTAGCAATTGGTCTTGGAAGGAGGTGTTGCATCCTATTAACCATATATGCATTTTGCAATACATTTATATAATATGTTACAGAGACTGATTGGACGAAGATGATTTACCTCTTGAGGTGGGTCGACTTTGGGAATACGAACCATCAGTGTGGCATTCCATTATTTGAGTAAAAAGCCTGTAGTGAAGAAGCGTTGTATTGCCATTGTGATATCAGGACCAATCGTTGGCCAATAATGTTTAAAAAATTCCACATTGTATCCATCAAGCCCCGGAGATTTGTGATTAGCAAGAGAAAAGAAAGATTCCTTGATCTCTTCAGAAGTAAAAGGGCAAAGCAGGCAACTATGATCGGTGTCCGTAAGGGATGGCAAATGTAATTCACGAAAAACAAGATCAATTGGATCCATAGGTGAATTTTCCTCCCCCGTTGGAGAAGTTAATAGTGATTTAAAATGATGCTGGATCAGTGCTTCTATTTCACATTGATTGGAAACCCAAGATCCATCCTCCTTGCGCATCATATAAAGATGATTCCGTTGTTGTTTTTGACGGAGGCGATTAAACGGGAGCTTAGAAGGAAGATCCCCTACCTTGACTATATTATCCCGCATTTGTTGACGCCAATAAGTAATGGCCAAAGCTGCTTCATTTATGACGATATCATGATTTCGAGTATAATCGGCGCCTTGCGCCAAAGTCATGATCTGAGTGCCTTTAGCTTTTTAGATGTTCAAAAATCTGCTTCCAATTGACACCCCAGAAAAGCTTTTTATCGAGACACCAAATTTTCAATTTTTTCCGAAGTAGCTCTAACCGACGACTTATGACATATGCATGAGAACCAATTATCTGTATAGTCCATGTTGCATGAACCATTAACCGGACTTCATTGTAATAAAAACTCCAATTTTCTACCTGATATGGGCGTCGAAGCGAAAGCTCGAGATTCGTTGTTTGTAACAAAATCGGGCCATGATCGGAGTGGACGATTTGGAAGATTTTTGATGTGAGCATGCCGGAATTCGTTTATCCATTCCAAAGATGCATAACCACGATCTAGCCGTTCCATGATTAGATCCTCCTCCTCCCGATTATTTGTCCACGTAAAACGAAGTCCTCCTCCCGATTATTTGTCCACGTAACACGAGGTCCCGAAAAAGGAATATCTTGCAAATTCAGAGTTACCTTCCATGTGATTATATCTTCCCATCCACGAATTAAGGCATTACCCCTAATTTTGTCTGAATATTGATCCAATTGATTAATATCTCCGATAATCAAGTATTTATCATAATGACTAAGAAGGTGATGAAGCGTGTGCAATAATGCCAAACGATTACTAAGCTGAGGAGCACCGTACATGAAAAGGCAGTACTAGACTGTACCAATTATTGCAATTATCTTACAGAACAAAAAGTTACTCGAACTTTCAACTAAATCTACCATATTGGGCCCCCAACAAAACAAAACTAAACCCCCTGGTGTTTCACTCGCATTAACACCATAAAAAAAGTGGGATTGGTAGAACATAGCAACCTATGTACATCATTGACACTAGCTTTGGTTTCTTGCAAAAACAAAAACAACGGCTTAAACTGAGATAACAACCAAAACATGTAAGGAATTTTCGGACTATCACTACGATTAGCCCTCGACAATTCCATGATAGGATACTCATTGATGCGGTGGTGGTTGAGAACATTCAACCACATCCCTTGTACCAGTTGCCTCTTCAGAATACTCGTTCAGTTGACGATGAATTTCCAGCTCATTAGTTTCTGGTGTATCTTCCATAACTGCATCATGTGAAATAGGGATCGAAGGTTTACTTCGTTTTTCATTTCCGTCACCATTAGGATCCCAAGGAGAAACTGTAGCAAGGCGTTTTTTTTTTCCGGTTTGCCCACCTAGAAAAGTTACTTCAACACCCAAATCACGAGCCATAGACACGTCCGAAATTGCCTTTGCTTGAAAATCATTATTAGAAGGAGACACTCTAATGTTAAACCCACCTTTGCATCCCATTCTTCATACCTTTTTTTCCTTTTTCTCCTGCGAACTTGCGTGTCCTGACATGCAAACATGAAAATACTATCGACAGACCTGCTTCGTTCAAGTAACTCATCCTTGCATCGCTTACCACTGAACATAGGTGCGGTACATGGCAGACCCAAAACAATTTGGCGGCTCTGAGGTTCAGCTAATCCCCTAGTATCATCAACTTCCTCGAACTCTAGTACCTGGTTGTTCCTGCAAGAAAGGGTTGAAAACATCTGCAAATAGAGGGGGTGAGATACGAAATCTGTTAGTGATTATATTGGATAAAAGTCCAAGATCCGTAGGAGAGTTTGGAGAATTATGATGCATTTCAGCTTCAGCCACAATATTTCTACCCATGTCCATTCCATGCTGGTCCATTTCCAAGTTGTGGTCCATCCAATTGCTTGGCCCAACTTCATCTAGGCCCGACGGACACAAATTCCATCCTTGGGCCACCAAACTGGCAAGCGAACCGATCCCCGGACGAGGTTGGATTATTTGTCAGGGTGGAGATGGGCTAGGACTGGGATTAGTAATTAGGCCTATAGGAACACAAAAATTATTAATAATGCGATAGGATCGTTGGGCCCAATTTGTCAGGCTTAAGTGTTGTAACATAGCATAGCGTGTGGACTGGTCGGTTAAGGGTGGTTCGGTCACAGTTGGTTGACTCTGTATTGGGCCAGGATGGATATGTGACCTTGTTGTGTAAGGAGAAGTATGATCCGTAGATTTTTGTCAGATTACTAATAAGATGTAAATCATAATGATAGTCATATATATGACAAATTTCCAGCTCATTTGTCATATGACTTTAGTTTTTGGGTAATTTCTCTCTTTTCTCTGCAACTTTTGTTCTGTATTCGGTTTCTTAAGTTTTGCAAATTCTGAATTTATTACTTCATTTTTCGACCAAGAATTATTATAATTATTTGATAATTTCAGTGACACACACCAAAAAAGTTGATTGGGATGATGGGAAGAATGAGTTGTTGGTTAAATGGGTTGATATCGAGGATCCAACGTGGGAATCAGAGGATAATATGAATCCAGATTTGATAAAGGAATTTGAGGAGTCTCAAGTTAGTAATAGTGGTGGTGGTGTTAGTGTAGTGGTTTGAGTTTTGGCACTTGATTTTTTATTTATTTGGATGATGTGAATATGTGATGTTTGATGGTCATAATTTTTTGGAATTTTATTTAAGTGTGTTTGATAGTAGAAATTAGAGAAGCAAAGCTAATGTAATACTTCCTTCGTTTCGTTTTAAATGCAACAAATGAATATTTTAATTTATATCTCACAAATAATACCTCTTTGTTGCATTTAAAATGAAACAGAGGAAGTAGGACTTTTTTTTTGAACCAAAATTGTAAGAATAAAACAAAAGTATTATCTGCTCATAAACGAATATCCAAAATTCCGATTTATATATTCAGATTGAATATTCAATCCGTTTTTTTGTTGCCAAAATCGAATTTGCATAATATCTTTTCTAAATTCAGGTTTGTGAATCAATTGTTTGTAGAATGAAAAGACAATGTCAATTTGCAAGAGGAGATAAGCCAATAAATTCATAGTAGCTAGTTGGTATCAAGTTTCTTTCATTTTGAAGGTTATGTTTACTAAATTTACATCTCTTAGAGTATAGTATATTACTATAAAAATTAACTTTTAAAAAAAGATTAAAGAATATACAAGCACTACAAGAAAATGGCAACCCTAAAGCAAAAAAAATTACTTTTAAAATACAAAACTCATTGATATTTGAAATTCGTAAGTAAAAACAAATATGATGAATACACTACTTAAAAGATTTTGGGGAGCCAACAACAACAACAACAACAACATACCTGCAATAATTTATGGGAGGAGCAAAAAATAATAAAAATGCAAATAATAAAGAAACTAAGAACACAAACAAATGGTGACGCGGAAAACCCAAAGAACGGGAAAAAACCGCGGGTGATTCTTGTGACCACCAATCCACTATAACAATGTCGCCGTTAATACAAGTTGCTCGTACAAGAGTAGTAATGGAGCTTTTTCAGAATACTGATAGAAAGAGAGCTAGCTAATGAGTTTTAGTAACTGAACTCAGACCTAGATTTCTACTTGACTTTAACCTCCTTAATTCTGCGAGATGTTCATCATTTGAAACTGATAACTTCAAACGGAGCTTTGTCAATTCAATTTCTTGTTGCCAGCTTAAGGGACCAGACTTGTATAATAATTCCAAAACACAACGATAACCATGTAACTTCAACTCATGATCACTAGATACTTCCTCCTCCTCTCCCATATCAAGACTATAAGACTCGGCGTCACTCGAAAGAGAAACACTACGATCTTGGCTGCTACACCCTGCTGAAGAATGGCTGAGCAACCTGCTATCATCAGGAATCGCCGCACTGGTGATGCTACAACTTGCAACAGATGATGCAGTACTACTACAATCATTTAGCTCATGTTTTCGGCTGTTTCCTTTACCATTACTATCACCGATTGTTTTCTCATCAGTAGTAATTTGCACATTATCTACCTTTCCAGTGAATGAATATGCGTCACCATGAATAACATCAAGATCCACCTCCTTATCTACTAATAATCTTCGTTTCTGGACACACTTTGAATAAGCTTTGTCAGCTGACGCATAATCAGGAGATGACCTCTTCAATGATTTAGACAGCACATGAATAGATTGATCAGCTACTTTCTGCACAAAATAAATTAAAACAAGCAAGGAGTTAAAACAATTAGAATCATCTTACAGAATACAGATGAAGCAGATCATATATACTATTTACTATATGCAAGATTTCTCAAGAAACCATGTTTGAAACAGTTACTCGATCGAATGTATGTATATACAAAGAGCAGGATATAATACCTTATTATCCATGAGAAACGAATCTTTATCTTCCCATTCTTGCCGAGCTCGAACACTCGACTTCTCCACTATAACAGGATGCGCAGAATCAAACACCCAGATAAAATAGAAACCATCTTCCATAACCTCCTTAATCATAGACTCTCTCCAGTAACCTTTGTTATCCAACACTTCTACAACATCACCCTCACTCCAAACTCCTGTCATTGTTGGTGGATGAAGCTGAACTGCGTTTTCTTTCTTTGTGATCCTTTTTTTTCTTTTCTTTTTGGTGATCAAGCTGAAATGCGTTTGTTGCTACTAACTACTAAGGGTTGTGATTCATTTATCAAGGTCTCAAGGAGTCCCTGCTTAAATAGATTACGTAGAGAATAGTAATAGCCTAATAGGATTTGGATTAGTAAATATCTTTTTCTAGTTCGAGTTATACTAGGATACTTTGTATTATTGTTTAGGATATCTTTTAGTACTCTAGAATACTTTGTATTACAAATATGCTTGCTCAAACTGCGTTTAGGATATTTTCGTTTTGATAATTATGATGATTGGCTAGCAATATTCAAACCGTGTTAGAATTTCGACGAAAGTTTGGTTTTTTAGATGGTTGATAAGACTCTAATTTATACATTATTTTAGCCCATTATATTTCCTTTTTTGTATAAGTTATGAGACTTATAATAGAATTTCTTCTTATATTTTAACATTTTAAGAATTAGGTTACTTAAGTTATAAAATTGATTTAAAATATGAAAAATACGCTCAATAAATTACTTGCTTGATGCTAGTATTACTTATACATGCCAATTTGATTTATTTAATATTTATAATATGAAAAATGTGTTTACTATACAAATACTTTACTTTTAGAGTCCATCTATTCATTACCCTATTGGTTTGTTTTGTAGGTGTTGTATTCACTATTTTGATGATGACAAATAATGTAGTTTTTATTCTAGTTAATTATTATCTAAGTTAGTTTTATTTTCTCTTAGGTTAAATTTTATGACTTCGTATTATTATAATATAGATTTATTTTATTTTGAAACAATTAGCTTATTGATGACTTATGGAGAATTGGTTATGAGCTTAATCAAAATTAAGTTATTTAAATTAATTGTTTGTCTATTCGAATATTTACATGATTATATTACTTTGATTAATTCTAATGTTGTGGGATATTAATTCTAACAAACTTCAATTCCATAATGTTAGTGTAGTTAGTTAGTCGGTGTATGCACAGGTAATTCGGAGGCGCAAACCGAACGTTTTAAGAGTTAGATTACTTAAGTAATAAAATTGATTTAAAATATGAAAAATAGGCTCAATAAATTACTTGCTTGATGCTAGTACTACTTATACATGCTAATTTGATTTATTTAACATTTATAATATGAAAAATGTGTTTACTATACAAATACTTTATTTTTAGAGTCCATATATTCATTATCCTATTGGTTTGTTTTATAGGAAAATTGGAAGAAGGAAAAAAAAGTAAGAAAGTAAAAAGAAGTCATCAAATTGAACCCCACTAAAGAAACAAAGGGGAACCTTTTACCTTGGCCCAAATGAGCAACAAAAATATATTTAGAGTCTGTTCTCCCCAACTTATTTTCAGTTCAGTTCAGCTTCAATCAGTTCAATTCAGTTCAGCTCAACTCCATTCTTTTATAACCATTTTGTTAAATATTATTATTATGTTGGTATAATTTATTTTACTAATTAATCTTATTATTATTTATTTATTTTTTATATCATTACTATTAAGTATTATTATTATTATTATTATTATTATTATTTCTATATATTATTTTGTTTATTATAGCTTTACTCATTATTATTACTATTATTATTAGGAGGAACATGGTTTAGGTCAAATCATAAATCAACCCACGTTTTTAGCCCATAAACCAATCAAATCGCGTCAAAACAGTTTATGATGCAATTCACGGTCCGACCCAATCATTATTTTTATTACTAAATATTATTATATTATTAAATATAATTATTAAAATAGTAATATTGATTTACTTCTTAGATATTATTGTTATAATATAATCGTCATCAAGTATTAGTATATTAATACAAATAATGTAAAATAATTATTATTAATTATCATTATTATTAATTATTATTATTAATAATTTATGATTATTAATATTATTTATTTATAACTATCATTTAAAAATATCCAAAATACTATTATTATTATTCATTATTATTACTTATCATTATAATTATTATTTAATATTCATATTATTATAGTTTAAATATTATTTATATATTTATTGAATTTCATTTAATTCAATTCAATTTAATTCAATTCAAATCAATTCAATTTAATTCAATTCAATTCAATTCAGTTCAGTTTAGTTCAGTTCAGCTCCAATCAGTTCAGTTCAGTTCAACTCCAATTCAGTTCAGTTCGGCTGTTTATGTCGAAGAGAACATGCCCTTAGCCTAGGAGGCATCAAAGAAGGGAGGAAAGAAAATAAAAAGAGAAAAAAACAAAAATCTAGAAAAGGAGAGACGCACAACAAAACCACAATAGTACATTCACACGAGAATAACAGAGGGCACGAGACAACAGAGTGCGAGAGGAGAACAATAGAGGAAGAACGCAGAGAACAGAGAGGATATAGAGACCAGGAAAACAATTGTAAATACCCCTTATGATTTCTTTAAAGGGACTTAGCAGGCTACTCATTCCAACAACATGCATCTTTCTGTTATAGAGCTCATTTCTTTAGTTAATTCACTGTTAAGCGCAATGGTAGAGCTAGTATGCGTCACGTGGGGTCACGTGACCCCGCAAATTAAAAAACAATTTAAAAAATTTTCGAAAAAAAAATAATTAAATCAGCGCAACGTTCAGAGCCTAGAAAAGAGGAGTTCAGCGCTAATTTCCCCGTAATCTTGGTCTACTTGCAGACTCAATTTAATTTTATTAATGACAGTGGGTCCACAACAAGAATTCGCCTTTTTAGCGTCTGAATTTAGCGTCCGACAGTATAAGCGGACGGTAAATTTAAAATTAGCGTCTGATATATGACAGACGCAAATTAGCGTCCGCTTTATGAGATTTAGCGTCCGTTGTTTTAAACTAACGCTAATTAGCGTGCGTTAAGTAAATTAACGTCCATTTAGCAGATGCTAAAAAAGGGAAATTTTAGCCGATTTTTTAAAAATAAAATATTGCAATTTACCGTCCGCCTCTAGTTAAAATACCGTCCAAAGGACGGACGGTAAATAAGAGGTATAAATAAGCATTTTAGTACCTCCAGTCGACCAAACCATTAACCCTAACCCACGCCTCTCTCTCTTCCTCACTCTTTCCACGGTTTTTTGTTGTCTTTGGTTTTTCGGTTTTCATCTTTTGATTTTTCTGAGATTTTGAGTTGTTTCTGGTTTTATGAATGTTTTTTCCAGATCTAGTTTTTCTATCAATTTTCATTCAATTTCTCCCTCTTAATTTCGGGGTTTTTGTGGTTCACTTAAAGCAACGCCTACCATCAAGATAAGTTTAATTTTTAATTTTTTTTTTTTGGACTTCATAATATGGGGATTTTTTGGATTTGTGGGTTCAAAATTTAGAGATTCTTGGTATCTAGGGTTCGAAATCTGAGGAGTTTTTGGAATTAAGAGTTAAATTTGGGCATGAATTTTTAGCGAGGCTTATTTTGTTCATTCACTATTCTGTATATTTCTATATTTTGGTTGGCTTTCTGAAATTTTACATGAGTTTAAGTAGCTTGAGTTTTGTGGTTGAATTTCTGATTTTATTTGGTTGAAATTCTGATTTTATTTTGTTGAATTTCTGATTTATTTGTTTAAATTTGGGACATTATGGTTGAGTTTTTCGTTTAAATTTACCTTATGAATATCGTTTTTTTGGTGTTTTGTTTAACCTTTTTTCCCCAGACTTGTCGAAATGATGATGAAGATTAGCCATGGTGAAAACGGAAGGGCTAAGGTGCAAGGGCTGCGTTTTTCTAAAATCGCAGTCCTTAATAGTAAAGGGCTGCTGTTAGCCCAAAATCCGCAGCCCTTCGTAAACGAAGGGTTGCGGTTAGCCGAAAACCGCGGCCCTATAAGTAATAAAGGGTTGTGGTTTTTTAAAAAAACGCATCCCTTTATGGGCTTTTTTTTTAAAATGACTTTAATTACAAGGGCTTTAGGGTTTGTTATTAGCTCTCTCACCCTTCTCCCTTCTCTCTCACGCACCCTCTTCACCCTCCTCCCTTCTCTCTCACCCTCCCTTGTCATCATACTAACCACAAAAGTCTGTAACCTTCACGAAAGTCTCACCATCGAATCCCGAGCTTTCACTCTCCTTTTCCGGCGAATCTCCGGTACAAATGCTGGCGAATCTCCGTTTCATTCGGTTGCTTATTTTCAGAGTCTCTCCTTTAACTTGTATGTAGTATTCGATGTGAACTCGGAAATAAAGCATAATTTGGGGGTTCGGGTTTGCGTCAATTTCATCTCAGACTTAGAATGAAACAGTCAAATATGGAGTTAACCAAGTCCAAAATTCCGATTAATTTGGCTTCAACTAGTAACGATGATCTTCGACCTTCAAGCTCTTAATCCGACTTTGGATTCGCCTTCAATGACATCAATTTCTCTGACCGAATTTTGAAGGTTAAGATTATTCCTGATTTGCCAGACATCAAATCTGACGGTGATGGTTGCACCACCATAGCTGATTGGGCAAAGAATCGTAAGCTGATTTGCCTTCAATGACAGCACACCCTCACGAAGTAGATTGTAATTTTTGAGTTTTGTTTTTCAGATCTAGGTTTGAGTTTGAGTTGTTTAATTTTCATTTTGGTTCCTTTTTTTTCATTTCGTTCCCTTTTTTTCATTTTGGTTCATTTTTTCATTTCGTTCTTTTTTTTTCATTTTTCATTTCATTAATTTTTTTTCATTTTTAGATCTATAAATTTCGACTGTTCTTGTAAATTTCTTGATATATTTCATGAGTGATTATCCTATGCTTTACTAGTTGTATGTGCTTGCTATCTAGAATAACTATTGAATTTGACGTCATAAATACAGAAGATACTAAAAGATTGCTCATGCTTTGTTTAATATTAAGGAAAACATTTTTTTTTATAATTTTTTATGGGACGAAAGGGCTGCGATTTTGTACCAAAATCACAACCCTTTATACAAAGAAAGGTTGCGTTTTAGGCACAAAACCGCAGCCCTTCCAATATGGAAGGGCTGTGTTTTTGGGCCTCAACCGCAGCCCTTCATTGTGAAGCGCTGCAGTTCAAAAATGCAAAGCCCTTCCCTTTTAGTTAAGCTGCTCCAAACAAAAACGCAGGCCCTTTAAAGGCTATTTTAAAAAAAACCGCACCAAGCCCTTCCGTTTTTTTCCACTAGTGGCATGAGAACCAACTATCTATATACTCCATGTTGCTTGAACCATTAACCGGAATTCATTGTAATAAAAACTCCAATTTTCTACCTGATATGGGCGTCGAAGTAAAACCTCGAGATTCGTTGTTTATAACAAAATCGGGTCATGATCGGAGTGGAGGATTGGAAGATTTCTGATGTGAGCATGCGGGAATTCATTTATCCATTCCAAAGATGCATAACCACGATCTAGCCGTTCCTTGATTAGATCCTCCTCCACCCGATTATTTGTCCACGTAAAACGCGGTCCCGAAAAAGGAATATCTTGCAAATTCAGAGTTACCTTCCATGTGATTATATCTTCCCATCCACGAATTAAGGCATTGCCCTCGATTTCGTCTGAATATTAATCCAATCGATTAATATCTCCGATAATCAAGTATTTATCATAATGACTGAGAAGGTGATGAAGAATAGCTATAATGCCAAACGATTACTAAGCTGAGGAGCACCGTACATGAAAAGGCAGTACTAGACTGTACCAATTATTACAGTTATCTTACAGAACAAAAAGTTACTCGAACAACTAAATCTACCACATTGGGCCCCCAACAAAACAAAACTAAGCCCCCCTGTGTTTCACTCACATCAACACCATAAAAACAAGTGGGACTGGTAGAACATAGCAACCTATGTACATCATTGACACTAGCTTTAGTTTCTTGCAAAAACAAAAACGACGGCTTAAACTGAGATAACAACCAAAACATGTAAGGAATTGTCGGACTATGGCTACGATTTTGCCCCCGACAATTCCATGATAGGATACTCATTGATGTGGTGGTGGTTGAGAAAGGTCAACCACATCCCTTGTACCAGCTGCCTCTTCAGAATACTCGTTCATTTGACGATAGAATTTATTTTCCAGCTCATTAGTTTCTGGTGTATCTGCCATAACTGCATCATCTGAAATAGGGCTCGAAAGTTTACTTCGTTTTTCATTTCAGTCACCTTTAGGATCCCAAGGAGAAACTGTAGCAAGGCGTTTTTTTTTCTGGTTTGCCCACCTAGAAAAGTTACTTCAACACCCAAATCACGAGCCATAGACACGTCCGAAATTGCCTTTGCTTGAAAATCATTATTAGAAGGAGACACTCAATGTTAAACCCACCTTTGCATCCCATTCTTCATACTTTTTTCCTTTTTCTCCTGCGAACTTGCCTGTCCTGACCTGCAAACATGAAAATACTATCGACAGACCTACTTCGTTCAAGTAACTCATCCTTGCATCGCTTACCACTGAACATAGGTGTGGTACATGGCAGACCCAAAACAATTTGGCGGCTCTGAGGTTCAGCTAATCCCCTAGTATCATCAACTTCCTCGAACTCCAATACCTGGTTGTTCCTGCAAGAAAGGGTTGAAAACATCTGCAAATAGAGGGGGTGAGATACGAAATCTGTTAGTGATTATATTGGATAAAAGTCCAAGATCCGTAGGAGAGTTTGGAGAATTATGATGCATTTCAGCTTCAGCCACAATATTTCTACCCATGTCCATTCCATGCTGGTCCATTTCCAAGTTGCGGTCCATCCAATTGCTTGGCCCAACTTCATCTAGGCCCGACGGACACAAATTCCATCCTTGGGCCACCAAACTGGCAAGCGAACCGATCCCCGGACGAGGTTGGATTATTTGTCAGGGTGGAGATGGGCTAGGACTGGGATTAGTAATTGGGCTTATAAGAACACAAAAAATTATTAATAATGCGATAGGATCGTTGGTCCCAATTTGTCAGGCTTAAGTGTTGTAACATAGCATAGCGTGTGGACTGGTCGGTTAAGGGTGGTTCGGTCACAGTTGGTTGACTCTTTATTGGGCCAGGATGGATATGTGACCTTGTTGTGTAAGGAGAAGTATGATCCGTAGGTTTTTGTCAGATTACTAATAAGATGTAAATCATAATGATAGTCATATATATGACAAATTTCCAGCTCATTTGTCATATGACTTTAGTTTTTGGGTAATTTCTCTCTTTTCTCTGCAACTTTTGTTCTGTATTCGGTTTCTTAAGTTTTGCAAATTCTGAATTTTATTACTTCATTTTTCGACCAAGAATTATTATAATTATTTGATAATTTCAGTGACACACACCAAAAAAGTTGATTGGGATGATGGGAAGAATGAGTTGTTGGTTAAATGGGTTGATATCGAGGATCCAACGTGGGAATCAGAGGATAATATGAATCCAGATTTGATAAAGGAATTTGAGGAGTCTCAAGTTAGTAATAGTGGTGGTGGTGTTAGTGTAGTGGTTCGAGTTTTGGCACTTGATTTTTTATTTATTTGGATGATGTGAATATGTGATGTTTGATGGTCATAATTTTTTGGAATTTTATTTAAGTGTGTTTGATAGTAGAAATTAGAGAAGCAAAGCTAATGTAATACTTCCTTCGTTTCGTTTTAAATGCAACAAATGAATATTTTAATTTATATCTCACAAATAATACCTCTTTGTTGCATTTAAAATGAAACAGAGGAAGTAGGACTTTTTTTTTGAACCAAAATTGTAAGAATAAAACAAAAGTATTATCTGCTCATAAACGAATATCCAAAATTCCGATTTATATATTCAGATTGAATATTCAATCCGTTTTTTTGTTGCCAAAATCGAATTTGCATAATATCTTTTCTAAATTCAGGTTTGTGAATCAATTGTTTGTAGAATGAAAAGACAATGTCAATTTGCAAGAGGAGATAAGCCAATAAATTCATAGTAGCTAGTTGGTATCAAGTTTCTTTCATTTTGAAGGTTACGTTTACTAAATTTACATCTCTTAGAGTATAGTATATTACTATAAAAATTAACTTTTAAAAAAAGATTAAAGAATATACAAGCACTACAAGAAAATGGCAACCCTAAAGCAAAAAAAATTACTTTTAAAATACAAAACTCATTGATATTTGAAATTCGTAAGTAAAAACAAATATGATGAATACACTACTTAAAAGATTTTGGGGAGCCAACAACAACAACAACAACATACCTGCAATAATTTATGGGAGGAGCAAAAAATAATAAAAATGCAAATAATAAAGAAACTAAGAACACAAACAAATGGTGACGCGGAAAACCCAAAGAACGGGAAAAAACCGCGGGTGATTCTTGTGACCACCAATCCACTATAACAATGTCGCCGTTAATACAAGTTGCTCGTACAAGAGTAGTAATGGAGCTTTTTCAGAATACTGATAGAAAGAGAGCTAGCTAATGAGTTTTAGTAACTGAACTCAGACCTAGATTTCTACTTGACTTTAACCTCCTTAATTCTGCGAGATGTTCATCATTTGAAACTGATAACTTCAAACGGAGCTTTGTCAATTCAATTTCTTGTTGCCAGCTTAAGGGACCAGACTTGTATAATAATTCCAAAACACAACGATAACCATGTAACTTCAACTCATGATCACTAGATACTTCCTCCTCCTCTCCCATATCAAGACTATAAGACTCGGCGTCACTCGAAAGAGAAACACTACGATCTTGGCTGCTACACCCTGCTGAAGAATGGCTGAGCAACCTGCTATCATCAGGAATCGCCGCACTGGTGATGCTACAACTTGCAACAGATGATGCAGTACTACTACAATCATTTAGCTCATGTTTTCGGCTGTTTCCTTTACCATTACTATCACCGATTGTTTTCTCATCAGTAGTAATTTGCACATTATCTACCTTTCCAGTGAATGAATATGCGTCACCATGAATAACATCAAGATCCACCTCCTTATCTACTAATAATCTTCGTTTCTGGACACACTTTGAATAAGCTTTGTCAGCTGACGCATAATCAGGAGATGACCTCTTCAATGATTTAGACAGCACATGAATAGATTGATCAGCTACTTTCTGCACAAAATAAATTAAAACAAGCAAGGAGTTAAAACAATTAGAATCATCTTACAGAATACAGATGAAGCAGATCATATATACTATTTACTATATGCAAGATTTCTCAAGAAACCATGTTTGAAACAGTTACTCGATCGAATGTATGTATATACAAAGAGCAGGATATAATACCTTATTATCCATGAGAAACGAATCTTTATCTTCCCATTCTTGCCGAGCTCGAACACTCGACTTCTCCACTATAACAGGATGCGCAGAATCAAACACCCAGATAAAATAGAAACCATCTTCCATAACCTCCTTAATCATAGACTCTCTCCAGTAACCTTTGTTATCCAACACTTCTACAACATCACCCTCACTCCAAACTCCTGTCATTGTTGGTGGATGAAGCTGAACTGCGTTTCTTTCTTTGTGATCCTTTTTTTTCTTTTCTTTTTGGTGATCAAGCTGAAATGCGTTTGTTGCTACTAACTACTAAGGGTTGTGATTCATTTATCAAGGTCTCAAGGAGTCCCTGCTTAAATAGATTACGTAGAGAATAGTAATAGCCTAATAGGATTTGGATTAGTAAATATCTTTTCTAGTTCGAGTTATACTAGGATACTTTGTATTATTGTTTAGGATATCTTTTAGTACTCTAGAATACTTTGTATTACAAATATGCTTGCTCAAACTGCGTTTAGGATATTTTCGTTTTGATAATTATGATGATTGGCTAGCAATATTCAAACCGTGTTAGAATTTCGACGAAAGTTTGGTTTTTTAGATGGTTGATAAGACTCTAATTTATACATTATTTTAGCCCATTATATTTCCTTTTTTGTATAAGTTATGAGACTTATAATAGAATTTCTTCTTATATTTTAACATTTTAAGAATTAGGTTACTTAAGTTATAAAATTGATTTAAAATATGAAAAATACGCTCAATAAATTACTTGCTTGATGCTAGTATTACTTATACATGCCAATTTGATTTATTTAATATTTATAATATGAAAAATGTGTTTACTATACAAATACTTTACTTTTAGAGTCCATCTATTCATTACCCTATTGGTTTGTTTTGTAGGTGTTGTATTCACTATTTTGATGATGACAAATAATGTAGTTTTTATTCTAGTTAATTATTATCTAAGTTAGTTTTATTTTCTCTTAGGTTAAATTTTATGACTTCGTATTATTATAATATAGATTTATTTTATTTTGAAACAATTAGCTTATTGATGACTTATGGAGAATTGGTTATGAGCTTAATCAAAATTAAGTTATTTAAATTAATTGTTTGTCTATTCGAATATTTACATGATTATATTACTTTGATTAATTCTAATGTTGTGGGATATTAATTCTAACAAACTTCAATTCCATAATGTTAGTGTAGTTAGTTAGTCGGTGTATGCACAGGTAATTCGGAGGCGCAAACCGAACGTTTTAAGAGTTAGATTACTTAAGTAATAAAATTGATTTAAAATATGAAAAATAGGCTCAATAAATTACTTGCTTGATGCTAGTACTACTTATACATGCTAATTTGATTTATTTAATATTTATAATATGAAAAATGTGTTTACTATACAAATACTTTATTTTAAGAGTCCATCTATTCATTACCCTATTGGTTTATTTTGTAGGAAAATTGGAAGAAGGAAAAAAAAGTAAGAAAGTAAAAAGAAGTCATCAAATTGAACCTCACTAAAGAAACAAAGGGGAATCTTTTACCTTGGTCCAAATGACCAACAACAATATAGTTAGCCTAGGAGGCATCAAAGAAGGGAGGAAAGAAAATAAAAAGAAAAAAAAACAAAAACCTAGAAAAGGAGAGACGCACAACAGAACCATAACAGACCATTCACACGAGAATAATTAAATCTCATATTTAACATGTTCGCACACAGGCATAAAACATGCAAAATCTACATAATAGCAATCATATATGAACTCACGAAGTTCCTATACATGATATTACATAACTTTTCTTCCTAAAATCATGATACTACATCAATCAACACATAGGTATGTACGTAACTTAGCTTGTGTAGACAAATTGATAGGCTGCTTTAACAATTTTAAAAGTCATCTCGAAAAAGAACTCTCCGCCTAAAAAAAACCAATAAAAATTTATAATCAATACTCATATGAATTTCAGCAACTTTAAAATACTTTAAACATCCTTTAAAAATATTTAAAAGTTGTTTCCATCATCATTAAAACTTCAATTACTAATATTTCATAGCATAGTACTACTATACTAGTCATTAAAATCCTTTGAACTCCATTAATGACATCCTTTTTAAAATTCCAGAAAAATATAATTTATTAACACTCTCTTTAAACATACTTAAACTTATAAGTATAATCGATTTCATAGTTTATAACATACTCCTATGATTTTTCAATCTTTAACACCCTAAAAATTCAATTTAAACATGATAATTAAATCTGAATTTTTATTCTTCAATACATAAATTATATAATCATAGATTTATAATTAAATCATAAAAATTAAAACTTCTAAACATAATTAATACTAAAAATAAATCTTACAACATAATCTTTAAATAAAACTTAAGGAGGAAGAGATATAATCAAACCAACACAAAGGAAAGGAAGACAAAAAGGGGCCGACTAGGTGTCATGGCAGCAGTAGGCGGCACTCACGGTGTTCAGCGGTGACTTGAAGTGATGAGACTTCTAGTAAAGGAGTTATGCCTTTTTGAAGATTGCACGATTTCTGCTGGAATCTGCCACGCATGCGCGCATATCACTAATCCGCCCATTAATGAATTATTTAAGACTTTCCTTAATATCTTGTAAATTACTTTCCTAGTCATATTAGGTTATTGGATAATATTATTTAGGATAGGTTTTCATTCTTTTTCTCTCTCCTCTCTCCCTCACACGTTATCTTCATATTCAGAGTTCTAGTTTTTAGGTTTTCTCGCTCTTCTTCTCTTTTTCTCTCTAGTTTTAGTTGTAAACCCTAATTTTTATTCTTCTTCATTAATTCACAAACTCTATTAGTTTCTTTCATTGATTTCTTTAATTATGTTTTCTTTTATAGTTTTAGATTTCATCTCTTTATTTCATGATAGAGTAGTTTTATTTCTAGGGTTTTGGTAATCCATGTTTATATGCTATGATTTGATTGATATTTATTCATGATTTGATTAGTTATTGATTTCTCTAATTGATTAGTGTTTTTATTATTAATCTTACAATCTGATCAATTGTCTGATTAAATATTGCTAATATCGAGTCATATATCGAGAGATAGTACTCTTTAGAGGCTTACCTACAATTGGCAAATCTGATTATGTTGAGCGATCGTACTAGCATATGTTGATTTGAGAGCGTTAAGACCCGACCGTAGGATTAACCTATGCTCTAGATATCTAATTAATTGGACTATTGATGATATTTCGATAGATTATAGTTATAAACATGGTGAGCCATTACCCAGATCTTTTTTAGTTTGATTTTTGTAGTTTGATTAGTTTAGAACTTTAATTCAAATATTTGTGATCTTGTTTAGTTTCTCTATACCTTGGAAACTAGATTAAAACGAACATCTCTCTGTGGATTCGACCCTACTTACCCTACTATATGGTTAGAAGGTTTTGTAGGAATTATTTTTGACAGATGTATGACAATTAGGGGTGAGCACAACCGGGTACCCAGTAGAATTCTATTGACCCGGACCCAGTGGGTATTAAAATTCTGGAATTGGAATTGATCAAATCGGGTCCTATATTTTTGGACCCAGACCCGGAACCGGTGGGTACCAGGTCCACAACTGGGTACCCATTTGTAAGTTTAACAGCATATTAAGATGGGCCAATTGAGCTATAAAATTTTTTTAAAAAATTAAATGGGCCTAAAGACCTACTAAATACTAAATTTCTATTTAACAAATATTATCCTATTACCAATTCTATATGAGTATATGAAAAAAACCAATTCCGAGTACCCGGTACCTGGACCTAGACCCACCCCAATCGGGTACCCAAAGCCGAAATCGGTCAAACTGGGTACCCACCAGGTATCGGGTCCGACAGAATTCTACCCAGAATTGGAACCGCATGCAACCAGGTCCACTTTTTTGGACCAGACCCGGACCCAGTTGGACCGGGTCCGAGTCTGGACCCGATGGGGCCATAATGGGTCCGAGTATGGGTCTGGGTACCCGAAATTTCTGCTCACCCCTAACGACAATCTATCAGAAGGGAGATGCGTGATTTTGCAGGGGTGGTGGGGAGGGGGACTGTAGGGGCGACGGAAGGGGGGAAGGGGTTGTGGTGCTGCCGGATGGTGGAAGGGTGAGGGGGGCTGCGTGGTGGGGAGGGGCACTGTAGGGGTGGGGTGGGGGTTAAGGTATTAGGGTTAGGGTTAGGGTTAGGTTAGTTAGGATTAGGGATATATTAGGTTAGTTAATTAGGGTTAGAAGGGGGATTAAGGGTTAATGAAACGGAGTTTAACATCGTTAGTCATTAAGGGTAAGTGGATGTATTTTTTCAAAAGTGAGGGCTATATGGTGAATTTGAAAAGTTGAAAGGGTATATGGTGCAAAAAAAATTGTCAGGGGTATATGGTGAAAAAACCATTAATTATTCAATAAAATTCTTCTCTTGAAGTAGTTAAATAATTGAGCATAAATCTATAGAACTCTTCTCCCTGTGGATCAACCCGTATTTGCCAGTTTATGCTAAACAGATACCGTGCAGTTGCGGTATATATTTTAAAACCCAATCGGCGTGAAGGAAAAAGTGCTAGTACGGTAATGTTGTTAGGGTTTGAAAATAAAAAGGGAAAGCGGGCCTTATGGCCTATGTGCGTCGCATGGATAATAAGGTCTGATGCAAATTGGATCCAAAATAACGGCTCTGAAATACATTTGCGTCAAACGAGCTTATAGATCAGACGCAAATCGTAGGATACAACCATTTGCATCGCATTTAACTTATCTTCGACGTAAAATTGGTTTGATGATTTGCGTCGAACATTGATTGGGGGCCGACACACATGATCTCGCACCCATTTGCTTTATTTTTTTGCGTCAAATGCGTGGTACATCCGACACATATAAATCATGATTTGCGTCGGACGTCATGAATGTTCGACGCAAATGATGTGCTCCTACACTTCTGTGTCGATTTACTTGTTGTGCGACGCTGTTCATGAGACGCAAATCAATGTTTTTCTACTAGTGCATTAAGTTTGAACTTATTATTCTAAGCTTTTTGAGTAATTTCTTATAACTATTAAAACTTTTAAGTACTTCTCTACAAATTATTTTATACTTTATTACTCCCTCCAGTGTTTATTAGTTTACCTTTTTATTTGCACAAAGTTTTAGGAGAAATAATGTGGGACATAGAAGAAAAGATAAACTATTATTTTATGTTAAAGTTGAATGTATGTGTGATGAAAAGTTAGTGGTCCCATTTCAAAAATAGAAACAAAAGAAATGTGTAAACTAATAAAGGACATCCCAAAAAAAATAGGTATAAACTAATAAAAACTAAAGGTAGTATATCTGTTAGCTGTCATTACTTTTTATTTAACTAACTAATTATTATGCCCGGTCTATGTCCCGGGTAAGAAAAAAAATTCATTTATTAATATAATACTTTATGATATTACACTAAATACAACTTAGCTTAGTGGTTAAAACTTTAATATATGTACTTGAGGTCTCGGGATCAAACCTCCCTAGGAAGAGCGTCACGTGGAACAGTATCTTGTTTTCGCACGCTTTTTAATATATTTGTATAGATCAGCGATTTGACTTACCTAAGAGGTTAAAAGTTTGTTGTTTCACAAAAATAACAAGGGTTTTGGGGAGTTCAAAGCAATAACCCCTCCCCTTGATTTGAATTTGAAAATTTTTGCACAATTTTTGTCTTCCCCTTCATTCCTGCGGGAACAACAAGCCTGTGAAGACTGAAGAGAGAGAAACAAAACAAGAGTTTTGTAGAACGAGGGAGAGTAGGCTAGTACAGTAAAGTCGCCGCGCTCTACTTGAATTCAAATTCATTTTTCCATTTTTCTACTTTTATAAAACTAATCCCCAAATCATACACTGACACACACATTAACAAAAACCAAGATTCTCTCCTCCAAAACTTCAAAAACCCTCAAACCTAAATACCCGCGCTTCCAAAAAAAAACTCAATCTCATTTCTTTCTCATTCATTTCTTCATTAATCTCAAAATTAAGAAATACCCATCAAAGTTTAATGAGTTTTCTACCAACCCTTTTCACCAATTTCAGATTCGTTTGATTTTTTTGTTGATCTGGGAGTGTTTCTTGATTTTTGTCCCTTTTGATTATTTTGTTTCCTTTTTTGAATATCTTCAAATTGAAGATTTGGGTTTTTTTTTTTGTAAAAGGGTTGATTTTTTTACTATAAGTAGATAAATGGGTGATGATTTGAGTTCTCATTGTGCTTTTGAGTCATCCAAAAAGATCCCACTATCTGATTCTAAGGTTGTAATTCAATTTGATTTTGAAAAAAAAAAGTGTGCTTTTGTTTTTGATTTTGTATGTTTGAAGTTATTTGAGTTTTAATTGGAGATTTTTGTGTGTGTGAAGATGGTGATAGGTTTAAAGCGGCGCGGCGAGGATTTGGAAGAAGACTCTCATGTAAGCCGAAAGCAGATTAAGATTAGAGATCTTCAATCAGTTCTTCAATCGGAAGGTACAATGTTGACCTTGAAAGCTTTGTACTTCTTGGTGTTCGTATGTTTTGTACTCCTACTACTAGATGCTAGCTAATTTTAGTTGATTTGAAGTGCTTTATGTACTATTACAGTATTACTTGGTGCAATTTTTATCTACATTATCTTGCTAAGGATTTGAGACCCTTTTTAATATGTTTGCAAACTAGTTATTGCATTTTAGTATCGACTAGTAACTATATAGTTCAAATTTCCTGATATATAACTACAAAAATTTAAGATGCAAATGCAATACATTTTGTTAAAGTCAAGTATGATGATCCAAGAAGTTATTGTGTTTACTTTATGATTTGTTAGTGAATTACATCCTAAGTTGACGCATATAAAATTGGATTTATATATAGTACATCTAGTTGTTCTGAGACAGATTTATAAGATCATTTTCCACAGTAATTGATACGAGCGAACCTGGAGCTTCTCAACTAGAAGAAACCGAGGAACATATGGACATTGTAGAGACCCAAAGTTCGCAAGTTCTTGATAAGAATGCTGTTGAAAATGCAGAAGCAAGACACTTAGAAGGAGGATCGATAAATGTGTATGTGCCTTTGGGTGACCGTAGTGGTTCTATGCCACTGGACCTCAATACTGAAGTGTGCACTGATGAAAATTCAGGTTATAATAATGCTGTTGTGTCTTTAGATGATTCTAGAAAACATTCTTCATGTGCAAAAGCCAAAGGAAGCGTTGAGCATAATTATCTCCATTTGGGTGGCAATCGCTTGGATCTTAATGTTGAAGATGTTGCTAGTTCTGTGAATCATGATTCTCTCTACACCTGTAGATCTCAAAACGGTCCTAAGGTGAGGGAAACTTCTGATAGTGGGAGAACCACAGGCCGCTTGGATGATAAAGATGCTTTAAAAAAGTGGAAAGAGATGAAGAAAAATGGTTTTATGTCGTCTTCTTATGGTTATGGAGGCATTCCGCCACCCCCTAAGCAGCGTGGAAGGAAGGGCAAAAATGAGGTGCTCAAGCAGAAGATGGAACAAGCAAAGAAAGAACAGGTCGATAGGTTTACTAAGATTGCTGCTCCTAGTGGATTGCTTAATGGATTGAACCCTGGGATTATAAATCATGTGAGGAATAGTAAACAAGTGCATTCCATAATTCAGGCACTTGTGAGGTCTGAGAAACGAGAAAATCGTAGACAAGCTAGTGAGATGAGAGCTGGAAGTGGAGAACTAAATGAAAGAATTACAGAACAAGGATATGTAAATTTCACAGGGGTACATGGATCCGGTCTCTCTTATGCAGTTTCATCTTTCAGTTTAATGCCAGAAAGCACATTACCATGCGAGAACCAGTTTTCACATAATAATTCTGCCTTATATAATTCGGAGGATAGGAATGGATGTGGCGACTCAGTCGCTGAAGAGCAAAGGTGCTGTGCAAAAACATCTTTTTTTTCATACCCCGAGAATCACAGTGAGGATGATATACTTGCTCTGAAGTTAGCATCATCAACAAAGGTCACAGAAAGTACTAGCTGTGTTTCCAATGAGGAATCAGCGAATGGTAGCAGTGTCGACACTCTTTCTGTTAAAGGTGAGTTCTTGAGCTTTTCTTTACCCTTTTCTTTAAGTATTGTGTTGCAATGACTTGTTGAAGATCATTATAAAGGTGAAGTTAAGAACTTAAGATAGAGCACACATGTGGACAATGTATTTTTCAAATTTTTTTTTTTTGTCTTCACATTTCATTGGTTTGAACATAACAATTTTGATAATTTTCTTTGTCTTCAGCGGCTACAGTAGCTTCTCAGTGGTTGCAACTTATGCATCAGGACATAAAAGGGCGTCTTGCCGGTGAGTCATCATTTATCGACAATATTACATTTGAGTTTTCTTTCAAGGGAGATGTGGATCACTGAAGTAGGCTGCTATATTTATGGTTCTATTGCAGCCTTGCGTCGCAGTAAGAAGAGAGTACGTGCTGTTATTACCACGGAGTTGCCCTTTCTTCTGTCTAAAGAATTCCCTTCAAACCAGGAGAATATTCCTGATGCCGTGAAAGATTTTGCTTCTGGTTACCCTACTAAAGCAACAGCTGAAATGCATCAGTCTCATTGGGGTAAATTGTTCAACCAGATGGACAGTGCTCTCTCCGATGAAGAGAAACAGCTGGTAAGTTAAGAGGACAACAGCGTGATTAACTATTGCAAGTTGAGCAGTTTTTATATACCCCTTCAAGTGCTTGGGCTTAGTATATTGTGTGAAAGAAATACTAATTATTTTTTGATGTTTTTTCATATCTGGCAGGAGAGCTGGCTGAATCGAGTAAATAAAATGATGCTACACTGTGATCAAGGTCTCCAACATATACAATGGAGCACAATTCTTGAGATGCAGCATATGGGAATGGTAGATAATGATTTAAGGTAGCTGTAGTCTTTTAAGTGCTGATACTGCTTTGAGTGTATGTGTTATTTTCCTTTCCTGTATAGTTAACCATTTGATATTGGCATTTATTCGGGTTAGTAAATGAAAAACTCTATTTGGCTAAATTTTAGTTTGCTAAACACGAGATGAGAAAGGTGCGAGCCCTAGGCAGTATGGTGATTAAAAATTGCCTTCACTTGACTTATAAAACAAAATTTAGCTAGTTAAAATTTAGTCAATAGGCTGATTAGGAGTAGCCACCAGTAACAAACTGACAATAGGAGGTCTAGTATCATTTTGTTGCACCTTAGGAACCCACTTCTGAACCGTCTTCTTCTGAATGGCAGGTCTAACAGACTCTTTTTTTCTATTTAAAGATAGAAAGAGGAAAGGCAAGTCACGGGATATAGCCTCTGTTTGTAGAGTTGACATGTGTAGATGTGGTTGCTTATCTTCACTTGACATCTTCAAGTGGCAATGATATGTGCTTTGCTCCTTGTATGGATGCGATTGGCAAATACCGTTTGATTTTTACTTGTCTCTTGCTAGTCGATGCTACTCAGTTATCAATCACTGGCTCTATTGACTGATTACTGACTTCAAAATCCATCATCAGTACTTCATTCTTAGGTTTCAAAATATGATGCAGAGAATAGTTGCATAGAAAAGTTGGCATGAATTTAGGATCTTACTCGTCAAATTTGAAACTTGCAGCAAAACAGAAAGGAGACAAATCATATTGTTTAGTTTTAGTTAACCGTGATTTTTTTTCTGGTGAAAGGTGAGTAATGAAACTAATGTTGCTTCTCATTTTGATCTCAGATCAAAGCTTAATGATCCGGAGAATGATCTGTCTGTGAGAGCAGCTGCAGCTTCTATATACTCGACGTGCAATTTTCTATCTTCAAGGGAAAATGTCAGCTGCTGCTAATCATGCTTCACAACAGCTCAAAATTGTTCGTTTTCAATCATACTTTTCTTTTCTTTACTAATTCAAGATCTTCTGATCTCCATGTGCATTTACCAATGTCCTCACTTTATTCTCCGGCAAGATAATGATTTTTCTGAGCTTAATTTCAATATAGATTTAGCTGGTGATATCACCATGTATTGAGTTTTTTCCCCGTAGATGTTAGGTGTAGAAGCAGATATAAGTTTGGATACTCATGTCATAGTTCGAAGAAGTTCTCCTCCACCGTTTTTTCTGCTACATGATACTGAAAAGCAACTAAGACATTGAGCTTTTACTGTAATTTAGGTGAACGAATAAGTATGTTCAGTATCTTATTTGCTAATGTGTTCTCTAAAGGTATTCATGAGGAAGGAATATAACAACAGATTTGAACTTTGAATATGTGTGCACAAATTCTAGAGGATGGTTGCTTCTAATTTTGGGTTGACCAGGTTCGATCCCATTCAATAAGTACATCTTAGTTTCAATACGTTAAAATTAATTTTGATAAATATCAGTAAGGAAAATTTAGACAAGATTGCAAATAAAACTATTTAGTATAAGCTTGGCAAAATTAACGAGTAACGAATGCACTTGTAATGTTCGTTCAATCCTATTGCTTATTATTCGAGAGGTTGAAGGTATTTCTATCGAATGATCTCATATCCCATGAGAACACTTATATGGAAGTGAATGGTTAACTTGCCTATTAATGTTTATAAACTACCTTTCTAGAGCATGCATTAGTACCACAAGTTTGAGAAGTCGTATTATGTGTTGAAATGTCATGGAAATTATTCAAGCTCTAAATTGAGATTTGGTTTACAAGCGAAAAGATTTGGAACCAACTCATCTTAAATTTTGTATTGGTACAAAATGATTGTGTTATGTGAAACAATTGCTTGGCCATGTTGGCTAGGAAAATTGCTTTAAAATGATCCTAATGTGTATTATAACAGAACACGAATCTCTCCATGTCCTCAAAGAAATTTATGATCAATTTCTTATGTTAGTAGTTGGGAATGCAAAAAGAGGGGAAATAGTAGGTCTTTTTTTTTTTGCATAGTTAATATTTTGTTGTTTAGGTGTATCATATTAAGAAAGTGATGAAAGAAACGAAAAAGATCCTAATGCATGAAGAACGTGTTAAACTGTAATAATATGTTTTTGCCAATTCCAAAGGTTGTAACTTCTAATTCAATTATTCCTAATACTAGCTTCTATGTCCTTTCTTCTTTCTCCTTTGTATCTCTAGTTCTTCTTCACTCTTATTTCCTTGGACTTTGACGTGGTCGACGTGATCCTTGGACGTTGACGTGGTCGACATGATCCTTGGACGATGACATGGTCGACATGATGATGGTGGAGAAGTCGCTTGTTGGCAAGAAGATGGTGAGTTCATCCTCCCATTTCACCCATCCCGAGTCTTCATTGCGGCTTGAGAAAGTGGATATGAAACACACTTGTGACATACCTCAACAAACCCGTTCTTCTGATTATTCCTAGAACGCTGATAATAGTTGGGATTATTCTTGTAAACATAAACCGATCTATAGTGATAGCTATATCCTCTTTCATAGTTGGGGTTATTCTTGTAAACATAAAATGTAAGAGAAGGTTTAACACTATATACCACCTTTCATAAAATGGCTGATCCTTGGAAAAAAAGTTTACATACAATTGAAATGGAGGGAGTAGTTCAAAGGCACATAAACTCCCAGCCCAGCAAAGTTGCTGTCCTCATGTGAAACTGAAAGAGGCTCCCTCAATTTACAAGGCCTCATGAATCACCTTCACCCCTAAGAACTAGAATGCAGACCTACAAAAGTTGATTAAAACAACACTGAAGCATGTCATGGTGTTATGTTGGACTATAGCCAGTTTGGTGTTATCTTGTCTGATATTATCTTTGAAGAAGGGTTGTCTTGAACCTTCTCCAGTGATCGGTATTGCAATTTTACGCTCTCTGCATTGTCCAGTGTCTTCACCACATACCTATAAACAAATGAGCACTTAGAGTTCATGCCCAAGAACAAATTCATAAAAGCCACACTAGAAGCAATGCAAATCCAACTAAAGCTAGAATGCAGCAAGCAAGCATCGAATGCAAGACAGATTCTCACTTGGTAATTTCTTGCATTCGATGCTTTAGTTGCATTCTAGCTTTAGGAAATTACTCCTCCAAAAGCAAAATGGTTTACGGATGGAAGTCATGGAACCTCTCACTTGGTAAGTAAGTGTCCCAAACTCTCCTCATTTATGGACACCCATTATATAATAACACAAGACTCAAATATCACCATTCTAGTAGCATGTTTATACCAAAATGAAGTTTCAAGTGTCCATGTGGACACCCATGTCAAGATACACAAGTGTCAAATATCACTAATTTAATAGCATGTTCTATACCAAAATGAAGATTCAATTGTCTATGTAGACACCCATGGCAAAATGTTGAGGCATATTAGTACACGACAATTCATTTTTATAAGGTCATAAATTAGAGAAATTGGATCGAGTTTGCATGTAAATTTACAAGTGATCTCCCATTTCAGTGAGTAAATGTGCCAGCAACCCACCACCAAGTAGCTATGTTTGTTCACTAATTCTCAGTAAAATTTATCCACCTATTAACACCCAGAGATATGGTAAGAAGTGGTCATCAAGACAAGTGTTCTCAGTTAGTTGATACGTATGACTTTGGACATTTACATGATGCATCCAAGAAAACTTATATACAGTCATGACCACTGCCTTATTTTTTATTACCTTGCAACAAATGCTCCGAAAGGTAAAATGAAGTGTTTGGGTGCATCGCACTCTATGGCAATATATGAATTCAAACATCAAGTATGAGTTTTGCAGGATTATTTATATTTATTTACTTATTTTTTGTCTTATTGGAGGGGAGGAGAATGGGGGTTCAGGGAGGTGGAGAGCTTAGCAAGTCAACTGACCATCCGTTCAAACACTGTGTCGTAACAATCGCCTCACGTCCTACAAACCGCTGTGGCGTCCTCTTATTTCCCTGATAACAGTTTGCAGCTCTACCATCAGTTTTTAAAGCCTCAAAGAAACAGCCAGAATAAATTTAAACATAGATACTTCACAGACCTTTATGATGACTCGGTCAGTCACAACAAATGGAAATTGTACACCTCTTGCTCTAGGCGAATCTGAGAAAGATATATCACCACCGTTACCCCTGTCCTGCAAAACAGACAATCAACTGTGATTCACTTCATTTACAGCATTAAATGATTTGCACATGTCCACTGTTCCAACACTGATGAATATCCCCCGACCTCCAAAACAAACAAATAAATACATATGCCTTGAAATCACTTAATTCTTCCATCAGAAAGAAGAGAAATAAATCATTTAGAAACAAAATAGACCTGTTCAAACCTCTCTCTTCTCCTTTTGGAAGCTTTGTACATCTGTAAATCTTCTTCACGGCGAAAAGCTTGAACAGCAGATCGAAGAGCTGAAAATGCCGGAGAAAAACACCGATGAAGAACATAAAAATAATAATCAACCCACATCTAAACAAAGTATTGGAAATTCTCACAGCACCTGTATTTTCTAAGAGGCTTACAATAGATGTACAACATGCAGCCATGCAGGAGATCAACATGACATCAATTTCATAAGCATAATGTTAATCAAAGCCAAGGTTTCAGCTTCCAAAATTCTTCACTTACAGAGATTTGGTGCCACTGAATCTTCAGTAACAGGATGTGAGCAGGTATAGCAGGCTTTCTGTATACAGAAGAAAATCAGATTTTCAGTCATACTTTAAAAGGGGTACAAAAGATCCACAGTAGGCAAAATACACCCTAATCGGTACCAAGATTCTTGTTAGCATGCTTGAGATGGAAACCATTATCTTAGTTTACTGCACTCTATTCTATTTTTTTGTTTCATCAAGACCAAACAAAGAACACATCATGGCCATCATATATAAAGGAGAGGATTAAAAATGCTCGATAAATGACCTACATGCATTACAGGACATAATTTAAACCTCAATCATTAGAATGTTAGTCAAACTAGAAACTGAGAATTTCAGAGACCATTGGGATATGTTTGGGACATAATAACAAAGGTTTCAGGCAATATCATACAAGTTTGACTATGCTACATTTAATATTTTGTCACAATGAAAATCTTGGATAGGCTAAAATTATAAATGCATTGCTATAAGTGATACCTTGTATTTGTTTCATGAAAATCCCATGGTGATCAAGTAGGACCACAAAATCCAGATAATCAAACTAATATTATGGTTAGATAAGAATGTTTAAAAGGTAATGTTACTTAAAAGAAGGGTTTTTGAATCACTCCACCTCAAATCCGATTTGGATACAACAAAGGGACTTCAAAATCCACGATTTTAGAAAACAACTAGTATTTGATCCCGGGCGTTGCTCCGAGTTGGTACTGTTTTACATATATATATATATATATATATATTATTATATATATATAATATATATATATATATATATATATTTTCATTCCCATTAAAATATATTAAGAAAAACTCAACATTTAAAAGGTACAAATATAATAATGTGGACACTTAAAACATCATTAAAAGTTGGTTGAGATGGTAAATGTGTCATATATAATTGCAAGAGATCACAAGTTCAAATCTTGTTGCAAACTAATTTTACTTTTGTTAATTGACATGACAGTGTCACTTGTGTACACATCAGGAAATTACAGTGGGATAACAAAGGTGTCACATGGCGTGTATACATTGCGTGGAGGTGCCACGTGACGTGTATACATTGTCATGCACACCTTTTGATATATTTGTATAGATATGACACTGCTTCAAACTCCCTATCTAAATAGTGTTACATATGTTTCAGTGCTAAAATCATTGAAACTTCTAGAACTACCTGAAGAAAAACAATTATACATGTAAGAGTGACAACAACTGTTACTTCACAATTGGAGTTTCTTGTGTGCACTTAACATGAGTAAGCTAAATTTTCTGATCATGTGCGGGGTTTCAAATCTAGATACGGTGGCAATCATGATAACAGTCGCAATACCACATTCACAAGCAATTCGGAAGGCTTGCGGCTATAAAACCTAATATCACGGTCACGATAAGCTCGAGAACCTTTTAAATGCGGTCATGTATTGTGCTGCAGAGAGACGGATGAGATCTAATATCCTAACTCTGTCAGTACCTAAGGAATCTTTTTGTCTCGAACAAACTTCCACATGTGGACCACCTAACAAGCCTTAGCTGCAAAAGGGAGGCCTCTTAGTATCAGCACCAGATGGCATTCCCTATTTGCATATTCGAACTCTGAGGTCAGCGCTATGTGAAGCAAAATCCCCTTTATTGTTACGCCTTCATTGGTTGTATTGCAGTATAGAGGTAGGTTGTGCTAGTTCTGACACCCTTAGACAATGGAGAGAGCATATAAAACCACACTAACATGAAGGATCGCAATTCTAATCTCAGCTTATACAAATGGAGGTCTTACATTGATATACAAGATGTTTATAACATATAATTACCTTATAATAAGGTTGGCTATTTAACCATTAGTCCAGGGCCATCCTTATTATTCTTTGTCCTAATGTTTTTGTCCCCCCTTCTATTCTAGTACTAGAACATATCCTACATGTTGTTCATTTCTCCAAATAGATGGACAAAAAGATTTTGTGAACTTTACGAATCCCCCTGAGTGGAAACATGAGTTCACATTAGGTAACAGAACTTTCTAGTCAATGTATATCAATGTCACGTATTAAAAATATTATATTAGGTAGTAACTATTATTGTTCTCTCTAATATGTAGTCTGAAAAGTTTTAGTTAAAAGGGAAAATATATTAGGACAGAAGGATATATCAAACAATTGTCCAAAGAAAATTTCAAAGAACAGCTAAATCAACAAGCCATCAAAAAAGTAAGCATTTGTCACTTAAAGGTAAATTTACAAAACACCCTCTGTATAAAATGGACAACCGCCCCTCCTAGCCAAAATAAAAAGCTTTCCTAAAGAAGCATATATAATAGCGTTGAGTCGATCCACCTATAAACCCCAAATTAACGCATATATCTCTATTACTTCTATAATTTGATCCCTACTTCCTCGCCCTTGTAAGTCTAACACTCGAGTCCATCGTAGAAAGGCCAAATTGAAAAAATCTCCTAACTTCACATCAACCACCATAACCTCTGCATCCATGTTGCCCCCATCAAACCTAATGTCAAGTCACATCTTGAAGGTTTGCCACTTTAGAAGGCATCTAGGTTAAAGGATCTTGAGCTGCACAGGTTCAGGGTATATAACATAAAAAAAAACCATAAGAGCTTTGTCAAAGCTCAGAAAGGTGATTGAAGTTGTGCCAATGTACCTCTAGATTAGTAATCCCTCCAATTTTAAGTTATTCTACTTGTTTTTCACGATCTGTAATGCAAACTTGTAGCCATCTATATCTCTGTTTTGTATTGAAAAAAATTATAAACTGTTTCTACTTTGTAGTATGAAAATACACAATGAAACTAATCCAACAAGATTCCACCTGACAATACTTTCTATATACATTACTAAAACTATGGCTACAATATTTACAAATTTTGACCTTGAAAAATGCAGTGAAAAAATTATATACTGTTCGAAATTTGCAGACTGAAAGCCACATTGAAACTAATCCAAAAAGATTTCATGTGGCAATGCTCCGTATGTATATCAGTCAAAATATGCCTGCAACATTTACAAAGTTTGACCTTGGAAAAGGAAGTGGAACAACTAGAAAAAAAGAAGGGTGGGGTACTATTTTTTTTCATGGATGATATTTGTCTAGTGACTAACGCATCCAAGTGACATCAAGAAAAAATGTGGTGCATAAAGATGTTTAAATCCGTGATACGAGGCAATTTGACCCTGCTAAAATCACTATGAAGTTGCAAGCACTAAAGCATTTGGATCCATGAAAGATCATAGTATGTCCTCGATTCAGATTTGGGTGTCCCACATTGTTTTCTGGAGACTTCAAGGACAAACATGACCAGTTATAACTTATGTATTGTAATTGGTAAAACAATAGCAAAGGGTTGCTTGAAACTACTTTTAAAGGCAGTTATGAAAGTGTAATTGTATATTTAACATCAACAAATCTTTGAGCAACTAATGGTCACAGCTTACAAATATTGACTTTTGACTTCTGAACCAAGAAACTCAAATCCAGGCATAGGGGCTAACTAATACCTTCCCCTCATGGTTAAATTCCCACCATACTCCGAAAAGACTACCTTTGTACTCCAGAAATGGTTTGCAATAGTGAAGCCAAGTATAATTTTATGGATCAAGGTAAGCGTATGTGAGATGGATCCTTGAAATGAGTTCCGATTTCCGAACTTTGGATAGGAAAGAGAAAAGGGATCAATGATATAGATTAATGTCGTGGGAAGGAAATTGGGAGAAGGAAGAATAAGGTCAATACAACATACGGAGTAAGGACTAATGAAAAAGGGCAGACCCCATAAGTTATCTTTTGTGAGGTTCTCGCTAAGTTTTGTGTATGCCCCTAATGGTAAATCTCCTCAAATTCCAACATAGATGAGAAGGGTGAAAGTCCCAGAAAGGAACAATGACTCAAAATATTCTCTTCTCCTAAACGAGTGAGTAAAAACACAAGAAGGAATGATAAAAGCTATGAGCTTTAGGAAGGTCGGTTCGTGGAACTCTTCCAATCTCACCAAGGAACGGAAGTCACTACCCAAAACCAAGGAGTCTAAGGGCCATCAACTAGGAGGTGGATAAAGTGATGACAGAAACTAAGCACTACCATCGTAATTTACAGCGAAATGTTAGCTATGCCACTTTACAAGGAATGCAAAATTACATTCCCACCACTTCGATAAGAAAGTTCTATATTAAAGCGTATGGTTAAGTAGTCCACTGTAACCAAGTTCATCAAAGGGAATATTAGCGACCTATTTAGGAGTTATAACTTATAAGGCAACCATATTACATTACTAGCTACTGTAATAAAAGATAGCTACTAAAACAGGACCAGGATCATGAATCAGCATACATCTCCATGCATGACCTACTATATGTTTATCCACTAGACTCTCTAGCATAATAGATAATCCTTGGGCTTTTATGAAAAACCACATATAGTGTACACCTAGGCCCCTAAGTATTTTTTCATTTGATCAAGTTTCAAATCATCCTCAAAGCCTACCATACACTGTTTAAAACTGAACAAAGAATTAAGCAGTGCAAGAGTAAGAAAAAACCTAACATTTGTTGATTTACTGAGAGACAAAGATGTTATGACTTCATAAGTGCAAAGTTAGTAGCTAAGATCCGCAGCAGAAAAATACGATTATTGAGAACTTTAAGTGTAACATGATCAAAATTGGCAAACGTGATGAAGGAACTGAGTCGCCTGCTCCATTTATTGGTCAATTCAATCTCACCAAAAAGGACCACGGTTGCAGACGGTAACAGCGGCTTTTTCATGCAAATCCTTTCAGGAACATTTTAGCTTAAAGCCTTGTCATCCACTTCCTCTTAGTTGCAAGTTTCATTAGAAAAGAAAGGCTACTGATGTTGCTTCGCTGGAGTCAGCCTATTCAGAACCTCTCCCCTGACATGTCTTTTAAGTATTTACAAAGTAGTGCAGACGATTTAAATGTACTCTAGCACCATAAATTGCTCAAATATCATGGAGGCTCCCCTTTCAAATTATGGATAAATAAGGAGTATGTCTAGCATCTAGGAGCAAGGAGCAACCACAAGAAGGATACGTTCTTGTGTTGGCGTGGAAAGACATAGTGGCAGTGCATTTTTAGGGTTATAATCTGCTGTTGTTAGCTTGGGTTGGGTAAGGGGTTCCCGTGTCCCTCTATTAGGAATTTCTCATTCTCTAGCCTATCGTTAGTGAAAAGTCAGGTACTTGGAGCCTATACAAGCTGCAGCTGCGGGATCTTCTGTAGACATCTCCATGGCGGTCTACATGACTTGTAATTAACTCTTTAATAATATAACTTATCCTCTATGATTGTGCATGCTCGTTCACTAATATGAAATAGTTTGACATCTTAAGAATTCTTATGAAGGTGTGTTGAAGGCATAATTTCTACTTAAGTACCCATCACTGAGAAGGTAAGAATAAATTTTCCCAAATTACCTCTGTTTCACATACTGTTTTCACTCAAATGACAAACCTATTCATAGCAAGACCTTATTGTTTCTTGGCTTACTTTAGGCCAATTTACCTCTTTGAGACAAACAACAAACCTCACTTGAATACCTAATTGCCTGAATCAATGATTGCCACCTGAACCAATGATCCAGCTTCAGTCAGTTTCCTTGTTCTCTTCTTGCTTCGTGGTGTACTCCTTATCTTAAACTTCATGAACCAGTGATGAAACCACTATGAAGCTATACAGCAGGATGGACTTTAAATCTCTTCTTGCATATAATATATCTTCTCCAAGGCCTACCTGTTAAGAGTGTGATCCACCACTAGCATGGAACTCCCCTTTTCTAAAACAGATTCGATTTGCACAGTCGCACCCATCTTGACTTCATTATCTAAGCATGCATTCATACAGAGTCTGAATTCTCACTGATTCAAGCAATCTAAGAGCTCCCATGTTTGGTACGTTCCAATCCAATAGACTCTAGTAAGTTTCTAACAGGCATATCCAGTCATACAAGTTACAAAAACAAGACTAACTGGAAAGCTGAATCCTATTCAGAGTTCACACACAAAAAAAAAAAGAAAAGGGAAAAGTTAAGACTAATGATCCAGGTGTTAGAGCCACAGAGAAGCATAGCCATATGAATTCTTATGCTTCCATCATCATAATACCACACTTGGATGTTAAGTTAAACAGTTTCTTGTAGTAAACTAGTAATGTTTCCGAGGATGATGTATGACTCGATATTCTAGAATACTGCTGCTTGTTATACAAGCGCCTGTAAAATCAATTTTTCATCTTTCTATAGCGGTATAAGAAAAGTGAAATTCCAACAGTCCCATCAACGGGACATGATATGACAACATTGGCCCTCTAGACCTCCTATCAACTAGTAACCTGAGTTTTCGATAAAAATAAGAGAGCAAAGCCAATGGCCAAAATTATTTTTTGTGGGAGCTCACAAACATGGATTCTCTATTCTTATTTCTGAAGCAAAGAATCCATACAGCTGAGTTCACCTGATTAGCAAAAGGCTTGGTTGTGTTGGTTGTCCGGCTTCCAGCTGATGGTTGGTTAATAAGCTGGTTCTCAATAGATGGCTGGTTGATTCTGACAAGATCAGTGCTTACACAACCTTCATGGACTCAGCGCGAAATTTAATTATAATTCAGACCATTCACCAGTGACCAGACAACAATATAAGCATCAGATATATCTTCCCACTGGTGACAGATGTGAAGTGATTATGGCTCATAATGATGATATTTACAAATACAAGAGTCCCTATATGCCAAACATTTCCTAGTTGAAACCTAGGGATTGATACTAGATCGATTAGTAAACCATTATATTGCCATATATGCCAGCAGAGGAGGATAAATCATCAAAGATTCGTCAAACCAGTCATACAAGAACCTCCTAAAGCATGCATAAAGAGGAGGGATGATTATCAGCTATATTTACATGAGGTCAACTCACCATTTTGATGACCTGCTGAGTTCCACCACTTCCAAAGGAGTGTCCACAAGGTAGTATTATTGCATCATCCATTAGAGCTCCTCTGCGTGGCCATAACTTTGCAACGTAAATACTCAACTGAACAAATGAATCATTGCAATCTAGAAAGCAGAATGTCCAGAGAAAGTAACTAAGATAATCTAAGATAAATCACACTCAACAAGACAGGCATATCAGGGCTTGGAAGGTGAAATATGACAGCAAGACAAGAGGGGGTTGGGAATGAATACTGGGACTAAGGCTGTTGTTTTCACCTATATAATTATATGAACTTACTTGCCTCTATCTTGTCTGCTCTTAATTTTGAGCTGCGAATTAAACTTGGTAGCTCTTATTTGAACTCATCTTATATTCATTTGGCCCTTATGTGAAATTGTGAACTTATCAACCCTTTCTAAACTTAATGAAGTTAATTGTTCAATAAATTACCCATATGTCCCATATTAGTTCGCTTCCGTTTCAGGACGGTAAATAATGAAATTCTCTCTCTCACTCAGCCCCAACACTAACCCCAAGTGGTTCACCCCTTTTGTTTCTATCCTCAATATAGGCTATCTTCCCTTGCCTTCTCGCAAAAGCCTCTGCATCCTCTTCTCTCCACTGATGTGGCATCCCCTTCCCTGCCCCTTCCTCAACTCCATATTTCGGCTCACTCACTGCACTGCTCCAATACGAATCTTCTCCACAGAATTCATCTCTGAATATGCTAGGAAATCGAACTTCACTAGAGCTCACTGGAATTCGATCATTCCTACAGCTCTGGCGACTCTCAGACACTGATACTCTCCTCCTCTCTTTCTCTAGCTTTCAGGGGAAGGGGACAGGGAGGGCGGGGAAGAGCAATAGTTTCAAATCCGATTAATAAGAGGATTTGCCAAGGTATTTTGAGTTGATGGCCACGAACGATTCCAACAGCTTGTTTGTACTGGGTTTTGTGCGCCTGGCGAATTAAAGAGAAGCCAGATGAAGGGGTTGTTGAGACAAGAGCTGGGAAGGGAGTCATAAATGCAAGGTTTTGTGGTTGTGTGAGCATGTAAACAATGGGTGGGGGGTGTGGGGGGGATCCAGTAAGAAGTTACTTTTTAATAGAATTATATAGAAGCCTTCATCTACTTTTTAGCACTACTACTGATCTACTATCAATCAAATCAACAAAATTACATGTCAAATCACTGTGCCATTTTCAAGTGGGAAAATGGATGTGGGATGGAAAGAGTATCTTTAAGGTGAAAACAAGGCCTAATAAATTAGTATTAATCCAACGCGCCAAACGAGGTGTTCCCTCCGTCCTGTTTTTTAGTTAGCATCTAAATTTTGTGTGGAGATCAAGGAAAGGAAACAAAAAAGAAGAGAGAAAATTGTAAATAGGTGTAACCCCAACTTTAGAGGGAAAATTTTTCCAAGAGTATATACCATAATACATGTGGGACATCCCAAAACGAAGGAAAATACTCAAATACAGAGGAAAAAAGTAATATTACAAGGACATATTTGTAAACTAAAGTCTCTAAAGCAATACAAAACCAGAAAAGGCCACAAATCTAATACTGGTACTGGCAGCCATCACAGAAGCAGCACTTCAATTTTATAGCTTATTTTCAGCACGCTGAGCAGAAGAAAAATGCTACAACATAAGTGAACTCTCTACGCCTTGCAAAGTTGCAAGAAAACAATCTTAAGAGTCTAAAGATATAAAGGCATATGATTTTCCTAAGATCCAGGAAGTTGAACATGCAAAGATGCAATAAAATTCAGTAAGCATCAGGCCCAGAAAAAATGTATGCTTGATAGTAGATAATTTCAGATATCCAGTTCATTTGACCTGTAAGGGGCTATATCAAATAGTTCCTTCTGCAAGTCTATAAGGAAAAGTGAAAACCAAAACCTCAGGTTCCTTGTCAAACAAACGTAAATTTAATTTCCATATGCACTCACGTTATTGGATCAGAGAAAATTGCTCTCAGTGACCCTCCTGGATCATTAGAAACAGAGCTGTCCTTCCTTCCGTCAAACCCACAACTATTATCCCCAGCTATATCCTTCTGACCTTGGCTGGTCCCTTCTGTTCCTTGTAACAACTGCGAATAGTACATATCACCATCATGTTCTGCAACTGTAACCATTTTCTGAAAGTTCCCTACTCTTCCTTGCTGGTCATTCTCACTCGTACTGACTCTATTTGCGTCACTCCCTGGTTGCAATATACCTCCATCCTTGATCATCATTGGCCTAGTTGATGAACCTACCATCACAAATCAATAGATTAACCAATAGCTTCACAACAAAAATACCATAACAGCACTCACCCTCAAAATTTTCTTTCCATACCCTGATTCCCCCCTCTCTTTTCTGGAGAGCCAAATTTGTCAACTCTAAACATTAGATTCAAAACAAACAAAAAGTCCAAGCTTCCAATTGCATCCGATTCTCTAAAAGTCCTAAGGGTTGGCAACAAAATGATCACATAACAACAAGCTCTATTATAATGAAAATCACAACTTGACACCATAATCTATTTTAATCCAATTACCAAGCATTCCTAATCCAAGTTAGAAAAAGCAATAACATAAATTATATCCCCAATAGCACTACAAACAAACTTTGAAAAGGAATAACATAAATTATATCCCCAATAGCACTACTCAATTACTCACAATCTACTAACATTAATACTTAAAAAAGTTAAAAATTGCATACCAAAGTCTATATATTCAATCTACAAATTGAGTAAAATTATAAAAAAACAAGCAACTCACCAAATGAAGCATGATCCTTAATAATTCCAACCCCAATTTTATCCTCAAAACCACTACTATCACTATTCTTTCCACCAATTCCTACCAAACGCAACACTTCACCATCACCCTCCTCCTCATCATCATCATCCTCATCTTCTTCTTCTTCTTCCTCCTCCTCATCCTCGCTACTCGGGGTCGAAACGGCCCCACCACCTCTCCAATGCCGGGACCCGCCTTGCTTGGAGGAGGTGGGGCCCTCTTCATAAGCACCAATAACATCACTACCTCGTCGGAGCTCCGGTGAGAAGTACCCCCTCTCACGGTGATCAATAGAAAATAGTTTGTCATCCATAAACCCCGGTTTCGAACCCGGGTTGCTGGACCCTCGCCCAAACCTTAGAGGGTTGTTATTGTTTTGGAAATGGGCCTGAGAATTCAAGTTGTTATCCATTCTTTGAGTTGGGACTAAACCCATATTTTCTGATGCCATTTTTGTGTTGTGGGTTACCTCAGAATTTGACAGAAGATAGAGGGTGGACAAATTTTGTTGGTTATGTAAGAAATTTTGGTTTTAGAAGAAGATAGGTTGATTCTGTGAAGTGGGTTAGCAACAAAATTCGATCTTTGGGAGGAAATTAGAGCATACTATTAAGGGAAATTGTATTATTGGTGAATTTGTGAGGAAAATTGGGAAGAAAATGAACTGGGTTTTATGAGGAATAGGTTTAGGATACAGAGAGATTGATTTTGAGTGTTAATGTCAAATTTTGATTTTCGGGATTAGGGGTGAATAAGCATAATGATGGTGGATTTGACATCATAATTAGGGATGACAATGGGTCCTGGACCCGACCCAGACCAGCTAGGACCCGACCCATTTATAAGGGTCTGGGTCCAGAAATTTTAGACCCAATGAGTCCGGATTGGGTCCGGGTCCGGGTCCACATATGCTAGACCCAGACCCGCCCCACGGACCCATTTACATATTAAAAAAATTTTTTTTTTACCTAAGTTCTAAACTTTTATGAGTTATGATTTTGTGAACTCGTTAGTGTTGTAACTCCACTAAGACATGTAACTTTATAAGGTGTAATATTTTAATATTTTATGAGTTAATTCTTAAAATTTTATTTAGAAAATGTTTTAACCATGGATACAAGAACCTATATATATTAGAGCGAAATTTTTTAATTACATATATTCAAAAATGTGATGAAAACTTAAAACTAAGAAGGACCCATTTAGGACCCAGTAAGGACCCACGGACCCGCTAGACCCAACGGATCTGGGTTTGGGTCTAAAAAATCTAGACCCAACGGGTCTGGGTCTGGTCCACCTGGACCCGACCCAGACCCGCCCCATTGCCATCCCTAATCATAATGTATCTTGTTGGTTGATGGGTAAAGGGGCGTGTTTAATTTGGTAATTGGTTGTTGTTTTTTATTGTTAGATATTTTATTTGGTTGGTTTGATCGGGGTTTATGTTGGTTGTTAATTGCTTATAAAAGTGTTTTTGGTTAAACCGCTTACTAGTATCGTCGATTTAGGCGTAAAGTGTAAAACCAACTTAAAAGCTATTGTTATCAGGCATCAAAAGTTGGTTTTTGGTTGAAAAACAAGATTTTCTACTATTAAGAGAACTACTTACCAAGCACTTTCATCCAAAAGTCAATTTATCAAATGTCCTCGATATTATAAGAGAGGGAGTGATTGCTTTAAGGAAATCATAAGCCATATATATCGAGTCTAGCGTAATATTCAATTAGACATACAATGAACAATTATGTTCATAAACACTCAATATTACTTATTTAATTTGTAATGCTTGAAGATGAAAATTTCAATTCTATTTTTATTGATATGATTTAAGATACATTTATATCTAGTAAGCAATTTATATTTAGTAAATATATACGGATATTACTATGTGTCATCATCATCCTTGTTCGTTCGTCTATTACAAAAGTAAGAGGCGGGCAACTAAATTCAAGCTATACTCCTCTGTTTCTTTTTAATTTACTCACTTCACTTTGAGGAGAACCAAGAACGAAATACAAAAATATAAGAGAGAAACTGAAAAGATGGAGAGGGAAATTGAAAAGTGAAAGAGAGAAACTAAAAGTAGGCTAAAACATTAAAAAGAACATGACATGGGTGGAAAAAGTGGATAAAGTAGTTGTGACATGTTACCACAAATAAAATCGATAACAGTGTGTAGATTAAAAACAAACAGACCAAAAAGAAAACTGTGTAGATTATAAAGAAGCGGGAGTAATACTTTGGTGAAAATCTTGAAATGATATATTTCTTCATTTATTGAAGCAAGTTTACAGCATGTTAGTTTTTGAACAATAACCAAATCAATGTCCTTAAAGTAGGAATCACACCTAGATGATTTATAACAAAAAGATTTAATATGATACATTAAATCTCTCTAAACACACACTTAATATAATTTCAATTATTTTGTCAAAAAAATATATTATTCCGATTTTCAATAATATGCATATTATTCTTAAATGGGCTCCTTTCTAACCTATGCACCAAAAATTGATAAAATTGAAAAATATAATCAAGTGAATGTATGATAATTTCATCTGCTTTTACTTTTGCTAAATAAAATTGATAAATATGTCATAATTAATCAAGAATATTATTGTCATAATTGACTTCAACTTACTTCCTTTGTTTTTTTTTTCTTGCAACACTTTCCTAAAAACGAAATAATTGATTAATTGCAACACTTTCTACTTTTGTTTTTCCTTTCTTTCTATCTCTCTCCAATCACATGAGACCCTCTTTTTTTTCCTCTCTACCTCTCTCCTAATACCCAAATTTTGCATTGGAGTTGATGGAAAAAAAAGTGTTGCAAGTAAAAAAAAAAAGGAGGAAGTACATATATGATAATTTCATCTTCCTCCCATTCGCACACTATTTTTCACCTCTCACATTCACCCTTCCATCTTCTTATTCCTTCTTACACATAGGGGGTGTTTGGTTAGAAGAGGGGAAAGGGAAAGGAATCAAGTAAGGGTTAGGAGGGGAAAAGAATAAAAAAAGCCCCAATTAAAATACATGCTTGGTAGTAAAAACAAGGGAAAGGGTTTAAAAAAAACCCCTCCCCTCTCTTCTTCTTCTGGTAACCAACTCTCTTCTCCGGCACTCACTCCTTTTCACCGGATAATATCTACGTCGCCTCCCCCCTTCTCTCTCTCTCTCCGGCAACGAAATCGGCAATTGGTGTGGTCGGGGGTGAAACCTGGGTTATTTTTCGTGGGTCTGGGCTAGTTGTCAGGGGGTTGGGGTGCGTCGTCGATGGGCTAGGGTGGGAAAACGGCGGTCTGGGGTGGGTTTCTGGTGAGATGGGGTTGGTTTTGGGGGGTTTTTATGGGTTACGGGTGATTTTTTATGGATTGCGGGTGGTTTTTGGGGAGGGGTAGGTGGTTTTCGAGCAACTTGGGGTGGGCGGTGGGCTATGGGCGAATTTGGTAGTCTGGTTTAGGGGTTAGGTGGGATTTGGTGCTGGTGGTTTTGTGGGTGTTAGAGGTGGTTTGGTGGTTGTTGCGGTGGTGCAGGTGGGTGCGGTGGGGTTGGGTGACAGAAGATGGGTGGTTGAGGACTGGAGGTGGTTGTTGATAGGGTTGGGTGGACAAAGGTGATGGTCAAGGGTTTTTCATTCCCTCATTTCTAAGTGGAGGGGGTAGTGGGAAATCAACATAGAGGGATTTGGGGTAATGGAGGGGAAAAGAGGGAAAAGAAAACACTCAATCCAAACAAGTTTTAAGGGAATGGAATCAACTTTCCTCTAACCCCCTAACCAAACTCCCCCTAGTCCTTCCCCATTTTCGTCACCGATCATTGATCGTTATTTCCCATGAACACATGTTCCCTACCCATTGTCTGTCGACTAACATGTTAGGACTCCTATTATAGATAGATACTATGATTATGTTACGTTTGCATGGTATTAGGACTTTTTCCTCTAGATTGTATAAATAACTTTTGATGATGAATGAGAATACAACACAATTGACCAAATCTTAACATGGTATCAAGAGCCAGAGACAATTGAACAAACCCTAAAAAAATGCTGGGGGCCGAGTGAATTCAGAAAACAAAACCAAACCTTACGAACACCATAACTCGTCGAACTCCAAAAGTTCTCATATTTTTTCGAAAATCAAGAAGAAGAAAAAACAAGAAGCAATATGGTGATGAATGACAGGGACGAGCAAAATTCAAAAGAGAAACTTGATGATGAAGGTTATGAGATGATGTCGGTGATGTTAAGGATGAAAAAAGTACAACTAGAGGAGAACTAAAAAGAGCTTGTTCAAGAAGAGGCCCTCTAGATGTGGGAGACCAATGATTAAGACCAATGGCAACACCGCGAGGCAAATTTACGCGAACAAGGAGACTTCAGGCAGCGGCACAAGTGAACAATTCGGGGGTTGGCTCCGTAAAACACATGCGAGAAGTAGAATCTTCAAGCTTAGTGGGCTTGAACGCTGAACAATGGAGGAAGATACTTAATTTGCTAAATTTACCAAAACCCAAAGACCGTTTGCATGGTCAGGATGCTTGGATTTTAGATACGGGGCCACCCATCATGTGACAGGAAATTTTGAAATCTATGTGATGTCGAGAAAATTCAAGGTTTCCACTTGGCTTACCTAACAGAAGTTCTACAGATGCAACATACGGAGCCATGTCATACTTCCTGGAAATTTAACATTTTATTTATTCCTAAATTGGATTGTTATTTAATTTTCGTTCCTCAATTACTAGGTTCTACAAATTGTATTGTGCAATTCACTAAAATCTTATGCATGATACAAGGCAGCAGGACGAGAACGTTGATTGGAGTGGGTGAGGACGTGATGGACTTTTCTTTTTCCCAAAGTGTTTGGAGGATGAAGATCATGGTTGTTGATGGCATAGCATCGATGGATGTATGGCATAAGTGTTTGAGTAATCATTAAAAAAAAAAGTTATGTGTCATTTACCTTTTCTGATCTAGTATTAATAGTTGCAATAACAATGGATCTGATGTCTGTTTTCGTGCCCACCAATCTAGAACCAGTTTTTTTTTCCAGAGTGATAGTAGAGTTAGTAGGATTTTTGAATTAATTCATTGTGATTTATGGGGACCATATTGAACTAAGTCTGCTTGTGGTGCTTCATATTTTTTAAACCATAGTAGATGTTTTTGTCACTGTTTGTATTTATTTGTCATATAATAAATTGAAGGTTGAAATTATGTTCTTGCATTTTGTAGCATTAATAGAGAGACAACGTAATCAGATAATTAAACGTGTTGGGAGTGATAGCCAAGAATCCTGTTTTTCATGAGGGCACTAAACACATTATGTAATCCCCCACATTTTTAAAGGATTTTCATAAATATATTAAAGTATTTATGTAGTTATATTTAAATCCAAATGAGTTTGGAAAATGATTTGACTTTTAAAAAGGGTTGACTATTTTAAAAGTCAACTATAAATATTTTTCTTAGCTTAATAAAATTTGTAATATTTTAATTAAGCGTGTTTTAAATAAGAGTTTCATTATTAAAAGCATATTTGAAAAGAAAACTTAATGGAATCGAAAGCCCAAAAGTAATAAAAAGGGAAAGGATAATTTGATGACTAAAGTCCTAATAAGCCCATCTTGTTAGTCATCAAAGTTTTAATTATTGAAATTTCTTTTCCTAAGCCCAAAAGGATTAGCCTATTTAGATATCCTAAAAACCCAAATATTTTGCCCTACACTCTATTTCCTCTCTCCTCCCTTGCACGTAACTTCCGAAATTTCTCTCCCTCACTCGACATTTTCTCTCTCCTCCTTCTTTGTGCGTGAGTTCCTATTTTGCTCTCAAAAATCGTTTCTTCTTCGCTAAGTAACGTTTCTTGTTGAACAAGAAACGTCACAAATATTTTCTTGAAGCCGAAAACCTGCTGCCCGCCGGTCCTTGCTGATGTCTTCAGTCCGGCGCTGCTCTTCCTCCTTTTGTTTCGGTTGTTTTCTTTACTTTCTTTAAGATTCCATTAAAGTCCTAATTTTTATTGTTATTTTATTTCTATTTACATGATTATAAGTTGAATTATTATTTATTATGAAAAACTTAGTTTCGGTTTTCATATGCATAAAAGGAAAAAATTTCAGATTTATTATTTTTAGTTTTAATCATGAAAGATGTGATTTTTAGGGTTTTAAATCACTAGAAATCGTATATTTAAAGTATGAATATGAATTTTGATTGGAATACGATTTTTATATGCATTTAAAATATTTTCAGAAGGTTTAGAAAATTTTATAAATGCTGGAAATTCAGAAAGTTAGTATTTTAAGGTTTTTAATGGTTTTAATCACTAGAATAGTTGATCTATACTTGGGATTAAAAATAACGAGAGTTTAAATTATAAAAACGATTTTTTTTAAAGAAGTTTAAAAGGGTTTGGGACGTTTTTAAAGTTGCTGTATTTTTTTAGTTCAAGTATTTACTTGATTATTTATTGTTCTAGGCGGAGATTTCATTTTAGGGGACTTTTAGAGCATAAAAGTGGCCTACCGTTGCGTTTATACAAGGTACGTACATAGTCTACGTGCTATATGGTTTAGGAACGTGCTAATGTCCTTTTTGGAACTAAAAAGTTGACAGTGACCAATGAAAACTCGTTGAGGCTAAAAACATTCGTGAAAATGGTTAATTTTTAGGCTCTTCAATGCGTGTAAAAATGTTACCAATCACCAAATAAAAAATCTAGAGGGAAACATATTTTTGCTTTGGCGAAATTTAATCATTACTAAAAGTGGGGGCTCAGTGGAGGATATCACTTTTTCACTTTTTTATTTGACAAATTTACAATTCTGTCCTGAATAGTGGATAGTAAATCCACTATCCGTTAGCGGTTTATCGAAACTCATTAAGTAAAGTAATTAATGATAGTATACTTTTCGAGTGTTAGTAACCAAGATAAGATTTGGTTTCATGGTCTTGTTAGTACAATATGGTTGTATAGAGGCTTGTTTGTAAAAAACCTTCAATTGTTTATAGCTCAATCGTTGCGGGAAGAGTATATGATAGTTTATTTCCTCAATGAGGTCTCTAGGATGCACATGATTGTTAGTTTTGCAATATATTCTTCAACTTGCCTATAAAAAAAGAGGGATAGATATTTTACATGTTAAAAGTTGTATGTTACTTTATTTTATTAGTTGTTTGTCAAGTCTGTAATACAATATAATTGTACAAGGCACATTGCTCCTTTTGTCGACTGAGCATGACATAAGTCTGTATAAAAATTTTAAGCTGATATAAGTGTGGAAGGACCATTCTCTACACTCGCCCCACCTCATTAACATTCCTACTGTATCCAAACATACTAGAGGATATATAGATGTCATAGTAGTACTTTGTGTGTGATTTTATTGAGGATTTAGGGGATATATATTTGTTATCAACAAGACAACAACCTTATCATAGGAAACAACTTCTTGAAGATGCAAGTAATCTACCAGCAAATCGCAAGTTCAACCAAACCTGAGATATGTTAGGGATGCATACAAACATAATTTTTGTCCAACAAATGATATGCAAATTTTAATTAGAAGTCCGAGTTGAAGAACATTTATCATATGTAGATTACTGTATTATAGTTGGAAGTAAGACAATAGACAATCATCTGTCAATGATATGCATGATGGAAGACATGATAGATTACATAGAATATGATTCACAATCAATGCTTCTCAATCCTCGGGGTTGCCCGATGGTTGTTGTTGTCTTAAGATTTAGTCAAATTGTGTTATGTTATCATTAATCAGCAAAAGCTATTTATACAATCTAGAGGACACAATTCTAATACTATACAAACATAACATAATAATAATATCTATCTATAATAGGAGTCCTAACACCCCGCCCCCCTCAGGGCGTACACATTCCTCGCACCCAATTTGGATAACAAAAACTCAAACTACGTCCAATCAAGTGTTTTAGTAAATATATTTGTCAACTAAAACCCCCTCTATTATCGGTCTCACAGACAAATCAAAAGCACCCCATCTCTGCTCTAAATCTTCATTTAAGACCTCATTCTAGGAGACATTGATCATGACAAGAAAATATATAGGAATATTATGAAGAAAATTAGAAAACTGAAGATATGTAGAGTATTAGAAAACCGAAAATATGATTATACAAGTAATGTATATTTATAGTGTGTTTTTGGATCCACTTAAGTCTAGTAAAACCTCATTTATATTGACGGTTGAGAAATAGTGTAAACTAAATGCTACAAATATAGAATGCAAAATTCAGTTTGACTCTAGGAAATACTCCTATAATTAATGCTACATGCACTTCAGTTTGTCAATAGACATAGATATAATACAGATACAACATTAACAATAATTGCTTTACATGTTACTTGCCTGTGTGCTGCATGTAAATTGAGAATATGTATGAGTATGACTTGTTTGTATGGAAGTTTGATGCAAACAAATAATTTCAGTTTTGGTATTAATTCGTAAGTGGATTAATTTAAGTAAGTTGAAATCATGTGTTACATAGATTTCTTGGAGATTATTAATTTATCTTATAAGAACCGTGGATCTTATTTGGTAAGTATGGATTATACCTATGTAAAGGTACGGAGTTTTGTTGGCTAGGTTCAACAAAGGATAAAAGGGAAAATAAAAGGGAAAATAAAAGGAGTCTTGATTGATAAGTTATGGATCACTTGTTAATTCAAAGATAAAAAGAATGTTGTTATGATTATGTGATTATTGAATTATGTGTTATTTGGTTGTTGTGGTGTCAACACAAGTAATAATTATATTTAACGTAAAGTGAAACGAGAATAAGTTATAGACTTTAGACTGGTGCACGTCTAGAGTTGGACACTAAGGGTTGGGGTACATAGTCCGCCGTGATATGTATTTCGAGGGTTGGATTGATCACCATTCCTCTTTAGTTCAAAGGTTCCTCGATATCGTAGGTCATTCTGGTTTACGGAGTCATGACCGTATTTCCTATTTTTGGTTGGTCAACTCGTCCAATAACTATTCCATTAAAGTAATAAAAGTTGGGTCCAGTGTAGTTCAGTAAAAGTTGTTTGTAGAGTATTATTTACTTATGTTATTATTTATTCCTACGAGTTATGTTTGTAGTATCATGCTTAGGATTATTTGTGTCTGATATGTAGTACTCAGCTTTGCTGATTACGTGCTTGTCTGTGTTTGTGATCATGGCTTTGCCTATTCATCCTGTGGTGATCCTTCGGGGGAGCAGAGTCAAGAAAGCATTGACATTACAGGTTCGAAGATGCATACCATTGGGAAATCTGGATTGGAGAGGCTTTTGTGACATTAGTCGTATTTAAGTTGTTCCTAGGAATTTATATTTCAAACTTTAGCTTTAAGTTGGTGTGTTTCAGTTCAAACATTGTTTGACTCTTATTTCATAAGTTTAATAAAGTTGGTTTTGTTTTAGTAAGTTTTCCGCTGCAAAATTCTGAGTAAGCCGAAACGTTATCACACGGGCGATAATGCCTGGGTAATTCTCTAGATTTGTTATAAAAGTATTTTCTAGAAAGAGAGAATTATCGGGGTGTTACACATTAAGACTGATTGTCACTCGTTCGTGATGTGGTGACTGAGAGGATTATTACTCCATCTTATGATCCTATTAATCACCCGGCTATCATCCGTTTAAACCGGGTTTTTCACCCACTTAATAAACCGGGTGGAGCGGAAAATTGAAACTTGTAATTGAGTTTTGGATACAGAACCAAATCCTCATTGAATTGGATTTTTCCATTAGAAGGGGCTCGTAAAAAGCGATTAATCAAGTCCGACAACGGGTTTTCCAACAAGCCTTACAAGGAGCTTAAATCGGCGGCATAGGAAAACCTTCTTTCATTTCAACCTAATAAAAAGCAAGATGTAAAAAAACTAGTAATTTATTGTAATATACAAATTTTAACAAGTTACACTTACCACAACGTAATGCTCCATCCGCTGCAAAAATCCTAATGTGATGACTCGATCAGGTGCATGGTTCCCCTCACGAGCAATTATTGGCAAAAAAGTAATTGGTTGATCAAGAGACCAACAAACAACTACCACATTATATCTGGTGGAGATCACAAAACCCATGTCAAGTAATGACATCCGGTAATCTTTAGTAGCGGATCCGACATAGTGTTGAAGGGAGATCAAAGTTGATCTAACATTATCGTGACCTCCTAGAATATCACTGTAAATGTTTAACCTAGTCTCAATCTCCATAGCTAACTCTTCCCGAACAGTTGGCCATCGTTCCTCATCCTCATAAATCCATCGAGAAACGGCCCTATAACCACAATTACCATCAGCTCCAACATTGTGTATACTACTAATATAAGGTACTATGTAGGAGGGGAGTTGATCATGAAATGGCAAGATATTGGGAGGAATTATTTGTGAAGCATTTGAGAGTGTCAACGAAGAACGTCCACGTCCACGACCACGACCTTTAGCTGATGTAGAAGTAGAAGCACATCCACCACGTTCAGTTTTAGAATTCTTGGAGCATGTTTGTTCTGTGTATTCCCAATCAGATGGATCTCTTCTTGTAGAGTTTTTTTTTGGAGGACGACCTCTAGGTTGGGCTGTAGTATGTGGCTCGTTCAATCTTGTGAATTCTGGGTGCACTATTTTTTCCAATTGAGCAGCTATTATTTTTTTACTTTGTTCAGGTAGATCTAGAATATCCTTGAAGTACACTTGCAATTCCTTATCAATATCATGCCGGATCTGAAAATGAGATTCTTCATCTAAATTGTAATGTGGAGCAGCACTTCTAAGTTTAAGAGTCCTCCAAAAAGGGTGGATATCCGTAAGTTGAATACTTGCATTTCTTTCTTCCATCTCCATCATCTCATGAGCACACGGAAGTCCATGCGTATGTCTTAAATAACATCCACAAACGAAACCATCAACACCAACTTCATTTGCACGTTTATATTCACTATCAAGCAAGCGTATAGCCTTATGTGATACTCGACCTTTCAATAACATAAATAGACGTAGCACTGTCACATGAGGATCTCTGTTTTGGGACCTTTGGAAAGAGGCTTTTATTTCACGTTTCTGGGCTTCCAAAAACGAATGAATAATTGGCCATATTGTATCCAAACTTCCTGTCGAAGTCTTTAACCACGATTTCAGTGCTGCATGAGCACTTTCCACCCTGTAATATAATTAAGAATAATAACGATAACACATAAAAAATTGCCACATATAAATATCATTTACTTATTTGAATTATAATTCAATTAATTGAAATTTTTATTTACCTGTTGGTCGTTCTTGTGCCCAAATGTAGGATGTTCATTGTAAAAGCATTGACAAATCTATCACTATATGGATCCAACCAAGTAGATTTCACATAATCTAACACAGCTGGCATAGACTTAAAGGCTTCATTCATTTCTTTTAATCGTTGTTCATACGATTCAACTTGGTGCATCCACTAACTTATCCATCTAGCGAAATGCTTTGACAATATCTTCATTTTTAGTCAACTTGCCCACATAGTTGTCCACATTTTTCCCAATATGTCTTGTACATAAAAGATGAGCCGAGTTAGGAAATATTTGTCTAACGCGTTGATAAGAGCCAATTCCCTGTCAGTTACAATCACACCCGGCAATTCTCTGGATCAAATAACTGTTTACACATTCCAGGACCCATTGGTAATTTAATTTCCTTTCGTTTCTCAACCAAGCAAAGGCGACACAAAATTTTTTCCAGTTGGAACTATCCAACTATCTCCAAAAAAGGCATTTTGTATCTGTTTGTCTTATATGTACAATCAATGACTAAAACATAAGGAAACAAAAACAATAGATCAACAACATCATGATGAGCAAAAACTATGTCACTAACCACATTTGTTCCCACTTCTTCACGATGCCATTGTAGATAGTTATTATCAACAATCACCTTCATTAGTTGTTGCATCACAGACCTACCACATATTGCCTCGGTTTTCAACTTCTGACGGGCATTATAAATATGTTTCACTGTAGTCAAAGTCTCTTCATCCACCCTACTAAGAACTTTCATGATTTGACTAGGCGGTACATGAGATTTAGTTAATTCTTCTACCAAATTGAGCTCATCTTTACTTAACATGCCAATAAGTGCACGTCCCTCGTTGAAATCGGGAAGATCATGATTGTGCTTTCCATTAATGACATAGACACTCCAACCACCACCAAAGCACTCATTCGCTTGAAGTCGAAAAGGACACAGTCTTTTTTTTGTACCGGTAAATTTCTCCACATCTACACGTTCTCTAGACTTATGAAGTCTATATCTCCCGCTTCTTTCACAAGTGAGGGTAGCTTTTGCATTCCCCAAGCCTTGCCCTTCACCATATTGTGATCGAGCGATAATTATCACCATATTATGCAGCCTACCTACTTCAGTAACCCAATCACGTAATGCTTTTCGAGTGGGAAATATAGTTGTAGTGGTGAAAAATTCACTATAATCAGGTGTATTTTCATCAACCTCTTCTACATGGACATCTTCCTGACAATTTATGAAAACCACAAAATACATGTTATCATAAATTATACAATAAATGACAAAAAAAAAAACTATTTATACATCATTTTCGAACTTTGATAAATATCATCAATTTTACATCTTCAAATTCATAAATTAAGTCTCAACATCATCAATCTCAAACACAAATAGTAAATTGGTTTGTTTTGTATTTATATGTGTTAAACATTGCTTGGTGCGATTTATATGAAACAGATGATATTGTCTCGGAAACCTTTTACGAAACAAAAATAGCAGATTTCGTGCAGCTTGCACGAAACGGAATATAAAGAATTTCGTGCAAGGTGCACGAAACAGATTCAATTGTTTCGTGCAAGTTGCACGAAACAGATTCAATTGTTTCGTGCAAGTTGCACGAAACAGAATCATCTGTTTCGTGCAGCCTACACGAAACAGAATAAATCGTTTCGTGTAATCTACACGAAACAGACACGAACTACCGCAAAAAAAAAATACCCAGCGAAAAAATTTCACAACTTGAATCATAATTGCGAAAAAAAATTAACAACTTACATCAGATTGAAACTCAATTGGGTCAAAATTATGGTCCATTGAAATTCAAATTAAAGTTTGTAGATCTTCAATGAAGTTTTGTATATCTAACAGTTAGAGAGGATGAGAGAATATTTTTAGAGAGAGAAAGGGTTTTTTAGAAAGAATATGATAATAAGGGTTTTTTGGGGTTTTCTTAAGGCTGCGTTAGTAAAGTGGGGCTGCGTTTAGCAACCCCCTTAATCCACTATATAACATTAGACAGGTTTATAAAACCCTCATATTAAGAATAAGTTAAAACCATGTGGATCATAAGAAAAAAAAAAAAAGATAGATAACAATAAAGGTAGAGCTTGATTCACATTAGTCATAGATTTTGGGATTGTATATCAGTGTAAATTTGTAAAAGGAACTCAGATGTCAATATCTATGATAATGGTAATTTTCATTCTAAAATATCTATTTCCTTCCTTAACTCATTACAATTGATTAATGCTTGGAAATGTGGTATTAATAAAAATTTATGGAAAAGAAACACATGATTTAAGATGAAGTTAAGATAACCTCATGAGTCGTGAGCAAGGTAATAATAGCTGATAGGAGACATTTAGATTTTCAGATGCGTGGCAATTGGCATGTTCAATCCCACATCGTTTACGTTTGTAACAAGAAATGCAGTTTAAATACTCAGTGCAGCAACAATTCTTCGAGCCGTGACGAAAGCTGCGCCAAAGTGAATGGAGGGTCCTTCACAATAATCTGATCATGAGATGAGAAAAGGCGCTCCTGAGCTCAGTGAAATTTTTTTTATACTTACTTTAAGTAAAACGTTCCCCCTCAAAAAAAAAAAGTAAATTTTTCATTATAAATTAATAAGTTATCATTTTTGTTTATAATAGTACTAATATTTTTAGATTAGCATTCATATTATAATTTAAATCAGCCTTATATGCACACGATGCATGTGAAAATTATTGTTGAAGTTCAATAATACTTGCATAATTATATTTTGCGCTTAAAGATTGCTAATTATATTTTGCGCTTAAAGATCGCTAATTATATTTAGTAATAATTTATTTGATATATTACTTGTTAAGTTTCGTTGAATAAAAACATGTTCATATGCAACGATGTACAAACAAAGAAAGTAATTGATCATACACGTCTTCTATTTGATACTCCCTCCGTTTCCTAAAGATCTTCTCTCTTTCCGTTTAAGGGTGTTTTCAAAAGATCTTCCCTCTTTTGCTTTATTCCTTATTTGGCAAAACAAATTTCCCTATTTACCCTCTCATGTCACTATCATATGGTCCACCATTACATTATTAATTCAATTTTACTCCCTTTCTCTCTCATACTTTAACCCCTTTTTATTTGTTTATTTATTTAACCCCTTTCTCTCTCCTACTTTACTCACACCATGCCCCACACAACTTGATTTTCCTTGGTATCTGTAGGAACAGTAAGTGAGAAGATCTTTAGGAAACGGAGGGAGTACAATTTATTAAGATAATCACCTTCATTGGTAATGTATCTATTATATTTTTCTTTTGTAAACATACTACAATATTTGGAATAACATCCTATAATATCTCTATTATGTTTTTTCATAACATAATATAATACAATTCGGTACGATATCCTAACATATTTTATAGCTTCAAACTTTCTTACTCTCTCCTTAGCAATTAGCATCTTCATTTTATCTCTCTAAATTTTCAGTGTCTCTCTCCTCCCACCACAATAATCCAAAATAACCACCTTGCAACACAATCTCTCCTTCCATTCCAACGACCCTTATAAAATGATAGCTAACAAATTAGAAACGCGAAATTAAATTTTTATAAGGTAAAAGTAAATATAGTAATCAAATTATAAAAAACACATAACATGATAGCTAACAAAGCCCAAGCCAAGCTAAAAAGATGACATGTGAGGCTCTATAAACATCAATCTCCTTTATGAGACAACCAAGTCATAGTGCAATTTCAGTCTAAAGAGATAGTCTTATATGCACATGATGCGTGCGAGAACTAAACTGTCTTACATCTATAACCTCAAATAACATATAAGAAATATCGTCAAAAAAGTTCATCTAAGCAAAAAAAAAACCCATAAATTTTAAGGTTTCACAATGATTTTAGTAGCTTTTAAAGGCTTTTTCTTATATATATAGTAGTAGTACCCCATTACTAAAAAATGACATAGAAGGTTTGCAATGAATTTAGTGGTTGTCTAATAAGGCTTTTGTTTTACAGTACCTTATTACTGATTGTCCAAAATCCGATGCTAAATGAATCTAATATTTCCAATGTCAAAAGATAACTCAATTTTCTATTAATAACCATGTTTTAAAACTTAGTAATCAAACCGTAACTCAATTTCTTCAACCCAAATATCCCATCTCTAATCTCTCTCGATGTTAAAAAAAGTACCCCATCTCTGATCTCTCTCTCTAGCCTACCCATTTTCTATCTTTAAAAGTCATACTCTCTAGCCCCTCAAATCAAAATACTCTACCACCATCACCGGAATCAAGTCATTAGCACTAGCGTCGAAGAGCCACCGTCGACCGCTAATCTCATTTTATAGGCCTTGTTTGGTAAAGAGAAGTTTGGGTCAAAACTAGAGGTTTTAATTCATATTAGAGGATTTGACTAGTCAATCCTTTAATTTGAGTGTTTGGTAAAAAGAAGTTTCATTTAGCTAGATGGACCCAAAAAGCTCTGTTTGAAAATTTTGGGAGAGGAGTTTTTTGACATTAGAGGTTTGGAAATGAGTAGGTCAATTACATTTATGTCTTAAAGTTCTTAAAAGTTATACTAATAAATAAATTAAAAGTACAACAATAGATTATGCATATGTCCTTATTGGTTATTTTACACAATTATGTATGAATCAGTTATCAGCTACTTACCAAACACTTTTATACAAATAGCTAATACAATAAGCTAGTCAAAATAGCTATCGGCTAATACAATCAGCTAACAACTATCTGCTAATTGCCAAATAGGTATGTAAAGAAAACCTTCCAAAAATCAAACAAATTGAATGCAATTACTTTGAGTGGCACATGTCAAAAAAATCCCGTTTTGTCTCGTTGTCTCCTTTTTCAATTCTTTATGATGTAGCATTGCCCACTTCATGGTGTAGTTATGTTGAAGTTTTGTTATGCCTTCAAATTTTGTATGGCTTGGAAATAAAGAATTTTGACTAGTTCTGGTATTGTTGCATATTGAAGACGTGCACATAATAATGGATGTATTGTTACCAAAGAAACATCATGCAAGAACCCTTATACATTATCATTGGGATTTTGAAAAGAGATTGACAGTAGCAAATTTATGAGTAAAATTTGAGTTATTGAGTGTAAATTCTGAGCCTCAATTAACATGAATCGTTTTGGTGGTTAACATGAATCCTTTTTGGTCTTTTTCCTTATTTTTCAAAGAAATGATTTAAACAACAATCCTATACTTAACATCTCTTTGTACTTGCTATACAATATTATGCGCACATCTAATTTTGTGTTTCATAAAGCATTTCCCACCTGTTTTCAAATACGATAAAAGGTACTTAAGAGAACAAGCAATAACAAACTTAACTTTCCTGAATTTGCTACATTTTCTTTTTCTTATCCACTCCACAATATCAAACATGTTTATAAAACCCTCATATAGTCATATTAAGAGTAAGCCAAAACCATGTGGAGCCTAAGAAAGCAAATAAAAATAGATAACAACGAAGATAGAGCTTGATTCACATTAACCATAGATGTTAGTGTTGTATATCAGTGTAATTCGTAAAAGGAGCTCACATGTAAATATTCATGCTAATGCTACTTCATTTCATAATATCTATTTTCTTTCTAAAATTTCTTTTCCATCCATTACTTCTTGCAAATATGGTATTAATGAGAATTTACGAAAAAGAAGACCAAATGTTTTGAGATGAAGTTAAGCTAACCTCATGAGCAAGGTTATAAGGCCGGAGACATTCTTTTCAATCCTTTAATTCAAGTGTTTGGTAAAGAGAAGTTTCATTTAGCTGAATGGACCCAAAAAGCTCTGTTTGAAAACTTTGGGGGAGGAGCTTTTTGACATTAGAGGTTTGAGAGAATGGGTATAGGTCAATTACATTTATGTCCGAAAGTTCTTAAAAGTTACAGTAATAAAAAATTAAAAGTACAACAATAGATTGTGCATATGTCCTTATTGGTTATTTTACACAATTATGTATCAATCAGCTATTAGCTACTTACCAAACACTTTTATACAAATAGCTAATACAATCAGTTAGTCAAAATAACTATCGGCTAATACAATCAGCTAACAGCTATCCGCTAATTGCCAAACAGGTCCGTAAAGAAAACCTTCCAAAAATCAAACAAATTGAATGCAATTACTTTGAGTGGCGCATGTCAAAAAAAATTCCGTTTTGTCTCGCTGTCTCCCTTTTCAATTCTTTATGATGTAGCATTACCCACTTCATGGTGTAGTTATGTTGAACTTTTGTTATGCCTTCAAATTTTGTATGGCTTGGAAGTAAAGAATTTTGACTAGTTCTGGTATTGTTGCAGATTGAAGACCTGCACATAATAATGGATGTATTGTTACCAAAAGAACATCATGCAAGAACCCTTGTACATTATCATTGGGATTTTGAAAAGAGATTGACAGTAGCAAATTTATGAGTAAAGTTTGAGTTTTTGAGTGCAGATTCTGAGCCTCAATTAACATGAATCGTTTTGGTGAGTTAACATGAATCTTTTTTGTTTTTTTTTTTTCCTAATTTTCAAACAAATGATTTAAACAACAATCCTATACTTAACATCTCTTTGTACTTGCTGTACAATATTATGCACACATCTAATTTTGTGTTCCATAAAAGCATTTTCCCCCAGCTTTCAAATACGATAAAATAACAAACTTAACTTTCCTGAATTTGCTACATTTTCTTTTTCTTATCCACTCCACAATATCAGACATGTATATAAAACCCTCATATAGTCATATTAAGAGTAAGCCAAAACCATGTGGAGCCTAAGAAAGCAAATAAAAATAGATAACAACGAAGATAGAGCTTGATTCACATTAGCCATAGATATTAGCGTTGTATATCAGTGTAATTCGTAATGTAAATATTCATACTAATGCTACTTCATTCCAAAATATCTATTTTTTTTCTAAAATTTCTTTGCCATCCATTACTTCTCGGAAATATGGTATTAATGAGCATTTACGAAAAAGAAGACCAAATGTTTGGAGATGAAGTTAAGGTAACCTCATGAGCAAGGTTATAAGAGACATTCAGATATTTAGCTGCGTGGCATATTCATTCCCACATCGGTTACGCTGTGTCAAAAATACTTGTTTACGTATACATTACAGCGACAATATATTGAGCCGTGATGAGAGTTGCGCTAAAGTGGAAGGAGGGTCCTCCACAATAACCTGACCATCAGATGAGAAAAGGCGCTACTGAGCTCAATTGGATTAGTTTTTCTTCTCCATTATTATTTTTGAACTAGCAAAGTAGGAAACCTAATCATCTTTACGCATGTAAGAATTAAGACTGTTGCCTTTATCCTGTGTGATAGTATAAATTTCTTAAGTAACATTTTCATTATAGATCTAATAAGTTATCATTTTAATTTACAATGATACTAATATTATTAATATTTCTTTGTAATTTTAATAAGTTACACTATTAGGTTATATAAATCAAATTCATTTCAAATAGAAAAACTTCTGCGCATAATTTTAACCATAATTTATATAAATGTATTAAAAGGTTGTTTATGTGTACTCCCCACTTTTAAAAAAATATGTAAGTTTAAGATATCGAATATGTGACGTTTGAAATGAGAAATAAGAGTTTAATCATCAATACACTATGACTTTACTGTCTAACGTTTCAAATAAAATATGATAAAGTCTTGTAATAATTATAATTAACCAAAAAAAACTTAAACAAGTATACACATCTCTGACACTCTTATTTATTAATGTACTAGCTTTCCACCCGTGCAAAAATGCACGGGAGGTTTTATGTAGAAATGGTTTGGAGCTGTATATAATGTACGACAACATTATTTTGTATATTAAGTAGTTGTTTTTATTTGAAATATATTGAATCCGTGATTATTTAGAATCCATGTATTTAAGATTAAAAGAATATAAAATGTAAAATTATATTTAATATACATAAAAATCCTTTGTTATAACATTTTAAACTTTAAAAATATTGTGATCGTGATATATACATTTATAAATTTATGATTTTAGGATGTTTCTCCTAAAATCATGATTTGAATAGTAGCTGATTGATTTCAAGTTTTCATAATCATATTATGTATTAAAAATAAATTTTAAAACCGGCTTATGACCCGTATGTTTAGTGATTGATGTAGCTAATATCATGATAAAACATGTGACCAACCAACTTTTTTTTTTTTTGCTAAGCAAAGGTTTGCTTTCTCTTAGTTGGTTTTAGGTTGTAACTGTTTGCTCTAATTAATATAATTACTTGCTTAGTAAAAAAAAACTTTCTTAAAACAAAATAAGTTGAATGAAGAAGCTTTTGTTCTGCCTATCGTTTTATACAGAGGCTCATATAAAAACACAATACGCAACACTACTGTCACTCGATCATGCAACAACTTTCACTCCTTTGTTATAACATTTTAAACTTTAAAAATATTGTGATCGTGATATATACATTTATAATTACGTAAATGAAACAAAAAAAAACACATTAAATTGTGGGGGAATACTTTGTTTATAAATTTAAGATTTTAGGATGTTTCTCCTAAAATCATGATTTGAATAGTAGCTGATTGATTTCAAGTTTTCATAATCATATTGTGTATTAAAAATAAATTTTAAAACCGGCTCATGACCCGTATGTTTAGTGATTGATGTAGCTAATGTCATGATAAAACATGTGACCAACCAACTTTTTTTTTTTTTTGCTAAGCAAAGGTTTGCTTTCTCTTAGTTGGTTTTAGGTTGTAACTGTTTGCTCTAATTAATATAATTACTTGCTTAGTAAAAAAAACTTTCTTAAAACAAAATAAGTTGAATGAAGAAGCTTTTGTTCTGCCTATCGTTTTATACAGAGGCTCATATAAAAATACAATACGCAGCACTACTGTCACTCGATCATGCAACAACTTTCACTCCTTGCTTTCTGCAGTCCCGCTCAACTCCTCTCTCTTATTAAACTATCTTATTACAAATTTTTATTTTTTTTTATGATATGATTATCCAAATTGTATTAAAAAACAATCTCAAAGTTTTATATAGCATGATTTTCATCAAAATGAATGGGGTTATCTCTAAATTTCTAAGTGAAAAAGTTAATTTAAATAGACAATCACTCAAGAAAATTATACAAATATGGCATATTTTTGTCTTGATTTGCCTTTTATTTCTTAATCACCATATGACCTGTGTTCTTTTCCATATTCTTTTCGATTTTTAGAATTGTATTGTAGAACAATTTCAAACTTCTATATTTACATTCCAACATACTCGTGAAAGAGGTGTATCTCGTAATTTTAGGTTGAAATATTTATTATGGCCTTGTGATTAAAAAATTTAGAATCTTGTAATGAGAATAGTTTAAAACTGGCTTACGACCCTTATGCTGCAATATTATGACTTGTGAATTATCTATAATTAGTAGTATGATTGTTCTTATTTTATTAGAACGGCCTTATAAAAAATATTCTAAGTTTTAATTAGAGAGAAAAGAAAATTAGAGAGAAAACTTCAGCCTACGTGGCAAGACATGAAGCTTCCTCTGCTCTCTTCATCCTAATTTTTCCGGTCACCTCTTTGCTTTTGCCACGTGTCATCTTCATTTGAACCTATTGCTTTGCTTTACCACGTGGTAATTTTAATGTAAGGACAATAATATTACTTTAGGAAAGAATATGATGATATTACTTTAGGAAAGAATATCACTTCGGCCATCAGTTCAAGCAAATCGGTTTTATAGGTGCGATAATATTACTTTATTTAATTAGAATCTTTACTTTAGGAAAGAATATGATGATGAAGCAATAATCTATGCAAGCAAATCGGTTTTTTCAAGCAAATCAATTTATACACTATGTAGACCATGATGAGGCAATAATCCCATTATTTTATTCAAGCAAATCGGTTTTTTTTAATATTATTCTAAAAAAAACACAATCGATTATGGGTCCTATATAATACCGATATCAATTCTTTAACGGTCACTACAATACAATACATAAATCATCTCATTACTTAATAAGATTAAATTTTTTTTTGTTATAATAAGATTTTTAAATATAAAATTCTGAAAAATAAAGTAAAATTATAATAAATCAGATTTTTTTTTGTGAAACATGTTTTTTTATTATTAAATCAGATTTTTATCTTTTAAAAAATAAAATTTTCAAAATCAGAATTTTTTTTTGTAAATCAGTTTTTCGTCCAAAAAAGAAAATTAGAGAGAAAAGAACATTCCGAAATTATAACTTGAGTTGGTTTTGGGAAAGGATTAGATTTATTACAGTTAGTGAGTGAGAAATATATTGAAAAAATCAAGATTGTAAGTTTTAACAGTTAGTGAAAATTAATTTAATATATTAGTAGTATAACTGTCATTTAGGAATTTATAATTGAGATTGAAATATGGATGAATGAACATTTTTATTTTCTGGACAATCAGTTTATATTAGGGTGTGATTACATGAACATCTTATATAATAACATTTTTTACCTTTATTTTCCCGCAACTATAATAACAATTCTTGGTGGGTGAATTTTGAATTTTAAATAAAAAACATTTAATTATATTTGACCGGCAGCTATAATTTAGGCAGTTGTTTAAAACTTCCCACACTAATATCATTGTTTGATTTCAAGGTAGTTTTTTTTGGAAGGAAATTATCACGCCATGTGATATCAGATTTTTTGGATGTGAACACGTTATATAATAGAGTGTCGAATTTGGCGATGACACGTGGCAGATGTAGTAGTAGCATGACACGTAGGCGAAATGAACATTGAATAATGCTGGCTTGACACGTAAGCAAAATGAACCTTGTTTTATATATATATATAGATAAAACATACGAAAAGTAGCAAAATAAATTATAAAATCTAGAAATAATTAACATATTTGTTTATTGTAACTGACTCGAGACATCTCCCGAAAAAAAAAATAGTTTCTTTTATATCATGCGTTAATAAAATTTATAAAAAGTTACTCTTTATTATATAAGTCAAGGGGGTGTTTTGAAATTTGTGTGAGGTTTGGGGTGGGTAAAGTAGGGGAGAGAAAGGGGTTAAGAAAAATAAACAAATAAAAAGGCGTTAAAATAGGTGAGAGAAAAGAAGTAAAATTGAATTAATAGTGTAATGGTGGAATATATAATAGGGACATGAGAAGGTAAAAAGGAGAAAAAATTGTCAAATAAGAAATAAAGTAAAAGAAGGAGGATCTTTTGGAAACGGACTTAAACGGAAAGAGGGAGGATCTTTAGGTTCCGGAGGAAGTATCAAGATATTCCTCAGTCATAGCGCTACTTAATTTAAAATATGCACATCAAAGAAAGTTTAAAGTTGCTAAAATAAACTCATGTCATAAAATTATGTATAGTGAAAGGAAAAGTTTATGATTAAAAAATAATTTAACATAACTAAATCAATTTTCAAATCAATTACGAAATAAAAAACGTAAGGTTGTAGTTCTACTTAAAATTTTAACAAGTCATAAAAATACCAATTCTATTAACAAATCATAAAAATATCGGAAAAACAAAAAGGATAATCTTATCTGTTTAGTTTCCAGGGGTCAATATTTGTCGTGTGAGTCGTTAGTGTAATTTTTTAACCTAGACACACATTAGTGACGGTAGAATCGACTCCATTGGGGGTCGGGGTGTTATAGACTCATCACGTGATATTTTACAAATTAACCTAATTTCATTATCCTCCGGATTTTTTGTCATAAACTACCTTATAAGTTCCTTTTTTTTAGAACCTTATAAAAAAGAAGTTGCTACAAACTACCTTTAAAAGGTTCTTTTGGTAAAATCTTACCATCCAACTTCGGCAAAAGAGAGAACTTTTGCGTTTCTCGTTTTTTTACTTGCCTTTTTTTTTTTCTTACTTTATTTCCTCAAAACCCCCCACTTTTTCGATTCTCATTTCTTTGCTTAATTTCCTTTTTTGTTACTTTATTTTTTGTCCTTTCTCATCTTTGTTTCACATTTTCGAATATCGTTCATCGGGTGAACAGAAAAAATTTAAAAAACTTAAAAAATCAAAACAAATTAAAAAAAGGATATTCATGCACGTTTCTCTCTTCTATCTTTCTTGTTCAATTGATTATTGGGAGTTTTAGCACCAAAGAATATGCAATGCAAAACCATCGATCTTCAATCGTTGTTTGACTTCTATCTATGTCGTAATTTAGGGTTTTTTCTTTAATCGTTTGCGCACTATGGTTTTTCAATTGGATTTAGATAATCTGATCTTGGGGTCGTTTTCACTTTTAATTAAGACGATTCATTTTTGTGTTTGCTAGCTAGGTTGAAGAATAATCGTAAAGATTTTTTTTTTTTTTGGTTTTATATGATTATGAATAAGGATTTGAGTTTGTTTTTTTTTTCATTAAGAGAGAAATCTCGAGTTTTTAGAATAAAAATATGTAAGGATCTAGGTTGCAATTTAATCGGAGCCGTAGTGATGATCGGATCTACGTTCCGGTGGAAGCCTGAAGGAATTATAATCAAAATCAGAAGGACCCACAACTTCAAAGAACTCAAAGTGATATTGATAATGGAGGATTAGGTCGAGGAAACAAGAGTAAAGGTAAAGGAGTAGTAGTAGAGGGAGAAAGAGGAAGAATCGAGAATTTGGGGTTTTTTGGGGAAACTTTGGGGGGAATAGGTAGTTTTTAACCACTTTTATTTACAAGGTAGTTTTTTCGCAAAGAACATAATCTATAACATACTTTCTGACAAATAACCTGGAGAAAATAGTGAAACTAAGTAAGTTTTAAATATCACGTGCAAATCACGTGATGGGTCAATGCTGGAGTTTTTGGTCAACCATCCAACTCCAGCAAAAGATATGATTTTACAACAACAAATGTTCTAAAAGGTAGTTTTAATTAACTTTTTATAAGATAATATTTCGCAAAAACCGGAATTTATAAGTTAGTTTCCGGAAAAAAAACCTATTATTACATTGGTAAGTAACCATTTTCAGTTTTAATTTCTAGAGCTAATGACTTAAATTCCCTGTTAAGGATCCAGCATAGACTCCCAGGATTATAGATTGTCGTCCCACATTGCTTTGCTGAGTGCTTGGAAACACTTCTAATATCTGACTGCAGACACAATCAGATGTCGAGCAGTGATGTTAGCTGTGCCAAAGTGGATGAAGGGTTCTTCCGCATTAAACTGATCCACCGGATGAGAAATGGCGCTCCTGAGCTCAATTAAATATGGTTTTTTCATGCATGTAAAGGCTAGACATGTAGCCAACAGTTCCATTGTTTCAGACTTTAGATTACAAATTTATTTTGGCGAAGATTATATTGGTTAATTTGATTATTTGCCTTTTTTGTTTTTTTTACTTTGATATAGTATTGACATATCTTAACTCTTAATTAATGTTTTCAAATTATAATTTTAATACGATCAAATAAGTTTCAATAAATTCTATTAGGTTACAATGAGTAAAGAATTGGTCGTATTCAGTTGGACAAAACTTTAACATATAAATTTGAATTCACACGAGAATTAATTGGTCACTAAAACTTGAAACTGAAAGTGGTAGAATTTGTATAATATAGTAAAGTGGGAGTCATTGAATTAGTTTCCTTCTAAAGTTTCCTCGTAAATGAGTTTATTAACCTTATAATAATTATATCGGATATATAAGTACGAGTTTAAGGTGTTGTTTGGTTGATATAAAACTTCATGAGAAGTAGAACTTCCTAGGAAGTAAGATAAGGCGAAGTTGTTTGGTTGACAAAAGTGTAGGAAATTTACTTCTCACAAAATGGAGGAAGATATACTACTTTGTAAGAGATTTACCTTAGTAACTCTAGGTAATAAGAACTTCCGTTGAGTATTTTTTCTTCCTATGATCAACCAAACAACTTTTATCACTTCTTAGAAAATGAAACTTCAAGAAAAATACTACTTTGTAAGAGATACTAATTCCTACATGCAAACCAAAAAAGTCTTAAGAATCTTATTGGATACACCAATTAATAAGCGCTTGTATTAAGAAAATTTGATTATATTCACTAATAGCCAATTTTTGAATACTGAATATGTTAAGAGTTCATGGTTTAGTCAAAGTATATTTGACTTAGTATGTTAATACAAGTAATAGGTTGTTAGTAGTTAGAATGTAATTAGTTAGCATAAATAGGTTGTAAGATACTTTACTTTGGTTAACAGAAGATAATACACTGTACACATTACATCTTTCTTCTTCTCTCTACTTTCTCTCTCCTCTGTTATCTCTCTCCTTCTATCTCTGCCATCTTCCATGGCACAATACTATTTCTTTCCACCATAGATTAAGAATTCTAACAGAATAAGAAGCCTGAGCATTGCTTGGGCATTTTAAAAATTGATAACCAGTTTTAGTGCAATGAGCCAATGACGGAAATTCCTTTGCAAAAGTCCAATATAGACTCTCAAGTTAAGCCATCAATCCTCATCGTCCCACATTGTTTAGCTGAATATTGAGAAACCATTACTAATATCTAATTGTACATTAAACAAAGTATCGAGCCGTGATGAAAGCTGCGCCAACGTGGAGGAAGGGTCTTCCACATTCGTCTGATAATCGGATGAAAATTAGCGCTACTGAGCTTGTGTTATTCAGTTTCCCATTTTGCGACCCAAGCCTTCATAATTTTTCTTATTAATCTTTATTATATAAGTCAAGGGAGGAGGTGTGGTATTTTTTTTTTATGTGACTAAAATGCTTTCTAATAATTTAAAATATGTTTTTCTTTTTATAAAAAGTTAAAAAATGAGAATCAATGAAACTAGCCATATAGGTCAAAATAGAATATGCAATACCATTAATAATTTGACAAATTGGATTGACACAATCAATTCACGAAAACAATTATCAATTAGAATCTTTGACCAAAAAAAGTTAGCAATATATCGTGATAACATAATATTTCATATTTACAAAGTTCAAACAATATGGTTTATTAATTTTTAGTTTCCCATTTTGCAACCCAAGCCTTCATAATTTTTCTTATTCATCTTTATTATATAAGTCAACGGAGGAGGTGTGGTACTTTTTTTTATGTGACTAAAATACCCTCTAATAATTTAAAATAATGTTTTTCTTTTTATAAAAAATTGAAAAATGAAAATCAATGAAACTAGCCATATAGGTCAAAATAGAATATGCAATACCATTAATAAGTTGACAAATTAGATTGACACAATCAATTCACGAAATCAATTCACGAAATCAATTAGTGTCTTTAACCAAAAAAAGTTAGTAATATATCGTGATAACATAATATTTCATATTTACAAATTTCAAACAATATGGTTTATTAATATTTATGATTATTAAAGAATTATATTAAAGTCGCTGAAAAGAAATTATTAAATCATCGACCAAAATTTTCAGTGACGGTATCGAACAGTTAAAAATCATTCACCTTTAATTTAAAAAAATAATAACATCTACAAAAGAATCTCAATAATTTACATCACTACCAAAATAATTTTAGATAAAAAAACATGTCCATTTATATATACCTACATAAGATTGTCGACGCACTCATCGCGTGCATATGCAACTAGTCATATAATAGTGTAAATTATCGGTTCATTCAATTATTTGGCTTTTTTTTTAACTAGTGCAAAAGGATTTGTATTTTTGCTATAAGAGTGTTCGATTGAAAGGAAAATATTTGTTAGAAAAAATCATCTTGTTGTAATTATTTTGTTAAAACACTGGGATTGTTACTTCCTAAAAAGTTCCAATATCAGTGATGGCTTATTGCTTGAGAAATGTAATATGTTTCGATTATTTTAGCATTTAGCACAAAGTGGGGTATGCAAAATACTCCTTCCGTTTCAAAATATAGTTCTCATTTCTAATTTTGGTGTCCCAAAAATATAGTTCCCATTTCCATATTTAGTTCCACAATTTTTTGTAATTTGTCTAGAAAATTTATGTCCCATCATTTATTTGCTTCTTAAATTTTGTTTTTTCCTTTGTTTATTCAACCAAAATGTTACAATTAATGGTCTTTCACCAATTATTCTCCATTCTCTCTCCTAAAATCATCTTTAGCCATACAACATTTATTTAAATAAACAAAAAATCTTTACTATCTCTCTTAGATTCTACTTGTATAAATTACCGTGAAAAAAGGAAAATGGGAACTATATTTTGGAACGGAGGGAGTATGATTTACTTCTAAATAGTTCCAATGATGTGGATAATAAGTAGTCCAATAATATGATTATCTAACTTGAATTATTAAATATTCATGTTTTTGCCTAAAAATTAGTCAAAGAAGTGATGTGTGATTAGAGAGACTAAAATCCTGAGTTCGAGTATAATCACGAGTCTTGTGATCACTTGATGTCCTGCAAAACAAAAAAAACTAGCCTAAGAGTGTTCCCGGAAAACCCTTCCGACGCTCAAGTCAGTTGAGGTAGAGAGAGAAATTGGGTAATTGTAGAGAGAGATGCTCTGATTTGATAGGTGAGAAATGGAATACATGCTCATTGATTAGGCTTGCTGCTTTTATAATGTTAGGGATTTTCAAGACAAGAAACCCTATTAGGGGGAATCCCATCTTTTAGAAAAATTGTCTCCCTTTTATGGTAAAGTTATTCTTTGCCTAAAAAGATCGTGGGCCCCTTGGGTGCATATTGAGCTGATCTTTTAAATGAGCTTCACATAACAATATTGGACCAGATCATGGGTCCAAACAATTCATACCATTATAAATTCAACTACGCAATGGATCCATATTGCTCCATCGATTATTTGGGAACTAGGGTTAACATTTGTTCTCATCTACTGGTAATAATGGAACAATTAGGCATGTTGGAACAAAGAGAAATAAATCTATACTATATACCATGAGTAGCAATAATACATACAAATAAAGAATTGATACCAATGTGGCAATATATATTAATAATGCGTATAAGTCACTATATCATAATGAAATTTTCACTTTCTGACATAGTAATCTTTTTTCACATAATTTAACTTTACAATATCTACTCATCTTTTATTATTTTTTTTCTTCATATATCGACCCTTTTTCTTTTCATAAATGACATATAAGGTTTTGCATGATTTTAGAGGTTATCTAAGGCTTTTGTTTTTACAATACCTTACTACTGATTGTCCAAAGTCCGATACTAAATGAATCTAATATGTCCAATATCTAAAAGATAACTCAATGTCCTACTAATAACCATGTTTTTAAACTTAGTACTCAAACAATAACTCAATTTCTTCAACCTAAATACCCCATCTCTAATCTCTCTCAATGTCAGAAAAAATACCGTACCCCATCTATAATCTCTCTCTACTCTCTAGCCTACCCGTTTTCTATCTTTAAAAGTCATACTCTCTAGTCCCTCAAATCAAAACACTCCACCACCATCGCCGGCATCAAGTCATTAGCGCTAGCGTCGAAGTGCCACCGTCGTCGCTAATCTCATTATTGTAGGCCTTGCATTGTTTGGTAAAGAGAAGTTTGGGTCAAAACTACAGGGTTTTAATTCATATTAGAGAATTTGACTAGTCAATCCTTTAATTCGAGTGTTTGGTAAATATAATTTTTATTTAGCTGATTGGGCCCAAAAAGCTCTTTTTGAAAATTTTGGAGGAAGAACTGTCAAAGGACCAACTCAACCAAAAGCTTAAGCTGATGGTTGAGGCCCCAGGAATAGATTTATACTCTATCACGCCCCCTCACGCAAAAGCCCTTTGGGCTTGAAGTGTGGATGTAGCACATATCTCCCTCATACCTGGCGCTAAATATTCCAGGGGGTGATGAGATTCGAACCTGTGACCTTTATGTCACACTTGCTCTTAATACCATGTCAAAGGACCAACTCAACCAAAAGCTTAAGCTCCAATAGTTTTGATATTAGAGGTTTGAAATGAGTGAGACAATTACATTTATGTCCTATAGTTTTTGAAAATCACACAATAAACAATTAAAAGTACAACAATAGATTTTGTATATGTCCTTATTGGTCATTGTACACAATTATGTATCAATCATCTATTAGTTACTTACCAAACACCTTTATACAAATAGCTAATACAATCAGCTAGTCAAATCAATTACTAGTTAATTTAATCAGCTAGCAGCTACGTACCCGCTAATTGCCAAACAAGTTCGTAAAGAAAATGTTCTGAAAACCAAAGAAATTGAATGCAATAACTTTGAGTGGCACAGGTCAAAAAATTCTCGTTCTGCCTAATTGTTTCCTTTTTCAATTCTTTATGACGTAGCATTACTCACTTCATGGTGTAATTTAGGGATGACAATTGGGCGGGGCGGGTGCGGAGGATGGTACCTTCACACCCGCACCCGCATAAAATTTCAATCCCCATCCCTGCCCTACCACCTATTGCGGGGGAAATTTTCAGACCCATCCCTGCCCCACAAGGTATTTATTTATACCCATCCCCACCCCACCATCCGCATGGGTACCCACACCGCATTCATACCCGCATCGTACCCACTTCATCTCCACCCCCACCACCCTCATGGGTATCCGCACCCACTTTGTACCTGCGTCATACCCACATATTTATATTTTGCAAGATAAAATTATTAATAATATAAGTATATAACTAGAATTTTAATCATATATATGTGGGGCGGGGCGGGCGGTGGTGGGGCGGGGATAGCATAAAATCCATACCCGCTCCACCACCCATTACGGGTACGATTTTAATCCTCATCCCCGCCCCATCCCCACCAAACCTAGACCCATCCCCGCCCCACTTGGGTGGGGATGGGGCGGGTCTCCTACTTGACCCGCCCCACTGCCATCCCTGTAATTATGTTGAATTTCTGTTATGCCTTCAAATTTTGTATGGCTTGGAAATAGAGAATTTTGACTGGTTCTAGTATCGTTGCAGATTGAAGACTTGCACATAATAATGGATGTGTTGTCACCAAAGGAACATCATGCAAGAACCCTTATACATTATCATTAGGATTTTGATAAGAGATTGACAGTAGCAAATTTATAAGTAAAGTTTGAGTTTTTTAGTGCAAATTCTGAGCTTCAATTAACATGAATCGTTTTGGTGAATTAACATGAATCCTTTTTTGGTTTTTTTCCCTTATTTTTCAAACAAATGATTTAAACAACAATCCTATACTTAACATCTCTTTGTACTTGTACAATATTATGCACACAGCTTGTTGAACCCTAGTTTTGATAATGACAAAGAAACAAAGGAACAAACTAAGTAGTGAACTAATGAATTATTTAAGTGTATGGTGTCTAAGGTATCAATGCAAGGAACTGGGAGAATACAAAGTCAATGAAGAAGTCAAGAGAGGATTTCAAAGGCTAAGTAAAGAAGTTTCTATGTTGATACTGGAGCAAGCATTGGATCAAGAATAATAGAAGCTAGGCGTTTTATTTTCTAGTTCCAATGTAAAGGAACAAAGAAAGAATGGTAAGGAACTGTGGCAGAATATTTGAGAATGAAGCGTTTGTTCCTCTGTAAGGAACAAACTCAGTGGCACTTAGTAAATATGTTAAAGGAACTGAACTAATATAAGGAACTAGACTTAGGCGTGTAAGTTGTAACGGATTAAAAGATAATGGAGTAAGTCATGCCTAGATTATAGGAAATTAGTTATTTCTAATTTCAAATGATAAAATCAGTTTTAAAAAAGAAAATCTGTTTTGGAAAGATTTATTTTTCGGAAAATAAGAAAATAAATATCCGGTTGTTAGAAAGATTTTATTTCAAAGATATTATTTTCTTAAAGATTAGAAATTCAGATTTAAAGATAAAAAGAGTTTATAAAAACTGATTTTCGGATAATGTTGAAGGAACTCCTATTATTTAGGAGTAATGGCTGCATTTTATCCACGTTCATTTATAGTTCATGGGATCATGGGACATGATGTAAAACGTGTTCCTTAGGGGAAGGAACATCATGGGTAAATGGATTAAAACGTGTACTCTAACATTAATCCCACGTTCTTCATGATTACCACTATAAATATAGAAGTCTAGATAAGTTCCAAAGTGTGTCTGACTAAGTAATTAAGTGAGTTTAACTTATTAAGTGTCAGTGCCTTCATTCTCTCATAATAGCCATTTGTTCTTTGCCTTCTTACTCTAATTCCACTAAGCTTATTTCGATCAATTGTATTTTGGTTTTTGGGGTAAGGGAACTTTGAGTGAAGTTCTGTAAGAGAAAGGCTTTGAGTGAAGCTTGTATGTGTGAGAAAACTTCGAGTGAAGTTGAGAGGAACTGCTGTTAAGGGAACAGTGGTTCAGGAACTTGAGTTTAGGAACTCAAGGTAGGGCTCGAGTTAGAATTAGGTTGTAACAGAGTTGTTTGGCCTAATTAGTGAAAGTGTTGAGTTTAAAATCCCTAGTGGTCGAGGTTGTTTCTTCTT